>NC_051270.1:41436866-41554366 GCF_015220745.1 Sebastes umbrosus
CTCATCTGTCCAAAGGACATTCTCCTAGAAGCTTTGTGGCTTGTCAATATGCATTTTGACAAATTCCAGTCTCGCTTTTTTATGATTTGGTGTCCTCCTGGGTCGTCTTCCATTAAGTCCACTTTGGCTCAAACAGTGATGGATAGTGCGATCTGACACTGATGTACCTTGACCTTGGAGTTCACCTCTAATCTCTTTGGAAGTTGTTCTGGGCTCTTTGGTTACCATTCGTATTATCCGTCTCTTCAATTTGTCATCAATTTTCCTCTTGCGACCACGTCCAGGGAGGTTGGCTACAGTCCCGTGGACCTTAAACTTCTGAATAATATGTGCAACTGTAGTCACAGGAACATCAAGCTGCTTGGAGATGGTCTTATAGCCTTTACCTTTAACATGCTTGTCTATAATGTTCTTTCTAATCTCCTGAGACAACTCTCTCCTTAGCTTTCTGTGGTCCATGTTCAGTGTGGTACACACCATGATACCAAACAGCACAGTGACTACTTTTCACCCTTTAAATAGGCAGACTGACTGATTACAAGTTTGAAGATACCTGTGATGCTATTTACAGGACACACCTTAGTTTAACATGTCCCTATGGTCAAATTATTTTGCATCTTTTCTAGGGGTACCATCATTTTTGTCCAGGCCAGTTTCATTAGTTTGTTTTTTAAAATGATTCTGTTGAACCAATTCAAAAACAATGTCTGATTTTCATTAGTTAATTTTCAGTACATTTTTATTTATTATTACTTTTGTCAGTTTCAAGTTATTTCAGTGACCATTGTGGGTTTTTCTTTCTTTAACGGAAGGGTACCAACAATTTTGCCTACATGTGTACACGTTGTTTTGTAGCCATTAAGATGCAGATGGGTTGGATATTCATCTGCTGGACATGTGAGCTCCTGTATCGACTTTCCTCAGGGGAGATTTATTTATGCCTGCAGCCGCTCTGCTTCCCGCAAGCAAGGTGCATCCAGAGAGGTTTCTCCTCTCCGTCATGTTAGACAGAGCGTAACCGAAGCCCGGCGGGTCACTGGACTCTGGACTCAACACACAAACACACACATACACAGTGGTATATATATCGATATACTTATCCACGTGCATCCCCTATATGTGAATGCATTGTCTTGCAGTGGCAGATTTATTATAGGGGAAACACAATTCTGTGAACATTAACTGATGATAAAAGAAAACATTTAGTTTCATACTGCGAGATAATCCTCATGGAAACAACAGACGGATGCACAGTGCTGTAATTACACCTCACATGGCCTTGTTGTGCTGTTTGTCTCTGTGATATGATAAACTGAGACTGAAACAGCACCATCTTGATTTTCCTTTCACTGCTGTTTCAAGACGGCAGGACGCGAGTCGACACTGTTTTACAATCCATCAGCCCGTCACGTAGAGACGCCCTGACAGGACATCACAGCAGGAATCAATATTAAGAGGATGGAACTCCAACAAGATAACATAATTACTTCTTATTGCTGCCGCATGTCACTGAATCACAAGCCCACAAGAAGGCAGAAATCTAGTTTCACCTCGTCAGCATCACACTCCCTTCATATTCAATACACAGCCTCGCCTTACAACTCCCACACTTTATTTTACACCTTATGAAGCATGCTTTTTAATGTTGACTTGACCTCTTAAAGGGTAACTTAGGTATTTTTGCAACCTGGACCCTATTTTCCGATGTTTTTGTGCCTAATGGAGACAACAATTTTTGAAATTGGTCCAATATTGAGTGAGAGCACTGCAGATGGCAGCCACTAAACAAGCTACATTGTAATAATATCTCACCGTCAATGTACTGTACGTCCACTAAATGTGCTTGTTTTCGCTGATTTCCAAGAAGAGGAGGTGATTTAAATACCCTCTTACTCCAAAGAGAAAGCTACTATACTTTCACTCACCTAGAGGTCTGAGTCAAGAGTATGACATCAAACATTTTCTCTTAAACAAATATAATGGTGTTGTAGTATGATGGCTCTTCCTATATATACAGTTAAAGTAAAATTTTCTGAGACACATATTTGAAAAAATGTTATACAACAGATGTGTCATTTTTCCATATTGGGATTTAATATAAACTGGAAAAACAAAGTTTGGAAACTTGTGTTTGGTTGATTATTTCTCTGTTGTTACAATGCTTACCATTGGCAGAGCATTTTGGCAAATGTTTCTTGGGCGCTACCCACATAATCAGCTGTGCTGCTCATCCCACAAATGCATGATCCTTACAAGTTGGACATCATTGCGAAGGTAAATAAACAGGCTTTCCAACGATGTAAAATACAATGACCATTAGCATTGATACAACAGAGAAATAATCCACCAAACACAAGTTTCCGAACTTTGTTTTTCCAGTATAGATAACTTATTTAGAAGGGTGTTTTAAAACCCAATTATTGTACATGTATTCAGTATTTCTTCTTCCCTTTGTCCTTTACCTCAATGTAATGTAATATTTTTTGAATGTAGGTGATGGAATTTCTGATAAATGTGATGATGAATATGACATACTCTTAATAAATAACATGTTTGATATTTAGATATATGATATCAGAAATCATGTCTCATCATGTCATAGTGTTTGTGAAGATTCTCAGTCCTCCAGGTCATGGTATGGTGTGGTTAAATCAGCAGCAACTGGACTTGGTTTAGATTCTTGAAGACGTTTCACTTCTCATCCAAGAAGCTTCTTCAGTTCTGGCTGAACCCTGGACCCTGTCCAAAATGTGCACATTATTGTCCTCAAAAGAGTGTCCCTTGTCCTTCAGGTGTAGATAGACTGCTGAGGCTAAACCTGAGGAGTCATGGATTTGTACATTGGTGAAACAATCAGGTACCAGAGAGAGAGAGAGAGAGAGGGAGAGAGAAAGGGAGAGAGAGAGGGAGACAGTGGGGGTTAGTATTGTGTGTGTATGATAGAGGGGGAGAGTCAGTGTCGGGGGGGCAGTGGTGTGTTGTGTGTGTGTGTGTGAGGGAGAGACAGTCACAGGGGCAGAGGCTGTTGGAGAGCCCCACTAACTAACCCTAACCCTAACTAACCCTAACACTAACTAACCGTAACCCTAACTAACCCTAACACTAACTAACACTAACCCTAACTAACCCTAACACTAACTAACACTAACCCTAACTAACCCTAACACTAACTAACCCTAACACTAACACTAACTAACCCTAACACTGACTAACACTAACTAACCCTAACACTTACTAACCCTAACCCTAATTAACCCTAACTAACACTAACACTAACTAACCCTAACACTAACTATCCCTAACACTTACTAACCCTAACACTAACTAACCCTGACCCTAACTAACCCTAACACTAACTAACACTAACACTAACTAACCCTAACACTGACTAACACTAACTAACCCTAACACTTACTAACCCTAACCCTAATTAACCCTAACTAACACTAACTAACCCTAACACTAACTATCCCTAACACTTACTAACCCTAACACTAACCCTGACCCTAACTAACCCTAACACTAACACTAACTAACCCTAACCCTAACCCTAACTAGCCCTAACACTAACTAACCCTAACACTAACTAACCCTTACACTAACTAACCCTAGCACTAACTAACCCTTACACTAACTAACACTAACACTAACACTAACACTAACTAACCTCAACACTAACTAATCCTAACACTAACTAACCTTAGCACTAACTAGCCTTAACACTGACTAACCCTAACACTAACTAACCCTAGCACTAACTAACCTTAACACTAACTAACCCTAACCCTAACTAACCCTAACACTAACTAACCCTAACACTAACACTAACTAACCCTAACACTGACTAACACTAACTAACCCTAACACTTACTAACCCTAACCCTAATTAACCCTAACTAACACTAACACTAACTAACCCTAACACTAACTATCCCTAACACTTACTAACCCTAACACTAACTAACCCTGACCCTAACTAACCCTAACACTAACTAACACTAACACTAACTAACCCTAACACTGACTAACACTAACTAACCCTAACACTTACTAACCCTAACCCTAATTAACCCTAATTAACACTAACTAACCCTAACACTAACTATCCCTAACACTTACTAACCCTAACACTAACCCTGACCCTAACTAACCCTAACACTAACACTAACACTAACTAACCCTAACCCTAACTAGCCCTAACACTAACTAACCCTAACACTAACTAACCCTAGCACTAACTAACCCTTACACTAACTAACACTAACACTAACACTAACTAACCTCAACACTAACTAATCCTAACACTAACTAACCTTAGCACTAACTAGCCTTAACACTGACTAACCCTAACACTAACTAACCCTAGCACTAACTAACCTTAACACTAACTAACCCTAACACTAACTAACCCAACACTAACTAACCTTAACACTAACTAACCCAACACTAACTAACCTTAACACTAACTAACACTAACACTAACTAACTTTAACACTAACTAACACTAACACTAACACTAACTAACACTAACACTAACCCTAATACTAACTAACTTTAACACTAACTAACACTAACACTAACTAACCCTAACACTAACTATCCCTAACACTTACTAACCCTAACACTAACTAACCCTGACCCTAACTAACCCTAACACTAACACTAACTAACCCTAACCCTAACTAACCCTAACCCTAACTAGCCCTAACACTAACTAACCCTAACACTAACTAACCCTTACACTAACTAACCCTAGCACTAACTAACCCTTACACTAACTAACACTAACACTAACACTAACTAACCTCAACACTAACTAATCCTAACACTAACTAACCCTAGCACTAACTAGCCTTAACACTGACTAACCCTAACACTAACTAACCCTAGCACTAACTAACCTTAACACTAACTAACCCTAACACTAACTAACCCAACACTAACTAACCTTAACACTAACTAACCCAACACTAACTAACCTTAACACTAACTAACACTAACACTAACTAACCCTAACACTAACTAACTTTAACACTAACTAACACTAACACTAACTAACCCTAACACTAACTAACCCTAACACTAACTAACTTTAACACTAACTAACACTAACACTAACTAACCCTAACACTAACTAACTTTAACACTAACTAACCCTAACACTAACTAACTCCAACACTAACTAACCCTAACACTAACTAACTTTAACACTAAGTAACACTAACACTAACTAACTCCAACACTAACTAACCCTAACACTAACTAACTTTAACACTAACTAACACTAATGCTAACTAACTCCAACACTAACTAACCCTAACACTAACTAACCCAACACTAACTAACTGTCATGATATCACCTGGCAGTCTAGTTTTCCCAGTGTTTCCTCTGTTTCCCTGCCCTTTTGTCTCCTGTGTGTTTTCCCCTGTCTGTCTACTCTGTCGGTGTGTTGGGAGGTGTGGTCTTGCTCCTCCTCCTCCTCCTCCTGGGCAGGCGCTGCTGGAGCAGCTGACATCAATTATCCTACCATGACACTCACCTGCAGTATATCAACTCCGGTCTTCCTGCCAGTCATTGCCAGATCGTTCCTTCGCCTTCAGTGGTACTAGACGTATTCAGGCTCACTTACCTAGTTGTGAATTTTTTACTTTGTCTATGCTCGTTTTGGGATTTTTGACTCACATTGCTTTGCTCTTTGTTCAGGTCTGTTCACCTGCCAGCTGTCTCCGCTTCCTGCTACTTACCTGCCTGCTCATTCTTCCACGCCGTTCCTCCTCGCCCCAGATCCATTCCCTTAGTTACTTACCTGCCTGCTCACTCTCCGACACCATTCCACCTCTCGGATCACAAGTGGATTCGACTTACCATCTGGAGGATCCCTAGACGTCCCTTTCCCCTGCCCATCGACTCCTTGATCCCCTTATAAAACATTACTACTGCCATGTTGTACTTCCAGGACCCCCCAGCCCTGTCCTCCGTACCTTTAATATTTATAATAAATTATCTTTTGTTACACCTTTAAAGACTATCGTTGTGTGTCTGCTTTTGAGTCCACGCTTTGTTAAACCAGAACATGACATTAACTTAACCCTAACACTAACACTGCCATGGGGAAGGAACTGTTTTTATGGCGTGAGGTGCCAGATGGCAGAGTCTGGAAAAGATGGTGTCCGGGTTGGGAGGGGTCGGCCACATCTTCCCTGCCCTCCTCACGGTCCTCGAAGTGTACAGGTCCTGGAGGGAGGGAAGGTTGCAGCCGATCGCCTTCTCTGCAGCACGGATGACCCGCTGCAGCCTGGCCTTGTCCCTGGCGGTGGCAGCGGCGAACCAGACGGTGATGGAGGAAGTGAGGATGGACTCGATGATGGCCGAGTAGAAGTGTACCATCATGGTCTGTAGCAGGTTGAATTTCTTCAGCTGCCGCAGGAAGTACATCCTCTGCTGGGCCTTGCTGATGAGGGAGCTGATGTTTAGCTCCCACTTGAGGTCCTTTAGAAGTATGGCTTTTGTATTACTGTTTTTATGTACTTTATCAAATGAATTGTTGTTTTGTTTTTATCACGCTGGTGTTTTGAATGAACTACAACTGCCATCATTTATGTATAAATATGGGTGTGGTTTCTTTTTCCAAAAAAACGCAAGGAGCGGTAAAACACGAGGAGCGGTAAAAAGCGAGGAGCGGAGCGGTGAAACGCGAGGAGCGGTGAAACGCGAGGAGCGGAGCGGTAAAACGTGAGGAGCGGTAAAAGACGCGGCACTCAGCAACGTAAAAGCGCAGAGTGTGCAAAAAGCAATTCAAGCATGTGTTACCGGCACCAGACCTAGGGGAAATCTGGACCGGCAGCAAGGGTTACACAGGCTAGGAAGCACTGTGTAGCCATATATATAAATATCGTTTCTGTGGATTAATAGAGAGAGGACCAAAGTTAGCGTCTTAGCTCAAGCCACAGCTTGTTTATTTCTGAACTGCGCATACAATTCACAGTCACATTATCTTGCTGTCTGACTTAAAAGTGCATATGAGCTCAAATGATTTAACATACTATATTCCCCATAAACAGAAATTAGCTCAACTCAAAATACTAATATATACTAGCATAATATACTGTAACTCAAAACACACATTCACTTTACCCTAATACCTACAGACACTCACATATTAACAAATACAGTTCACCTAACACTCATTCAGCATTATCACATTAGACACAAAACCTTCCTACAGCATTCTTACACATTATACTCTCTCACACACTTGCACTTCGCAGCAGCACTTGCTAATATGGTACGACCACAACATGTTAGCAAGTGACCGGAGATGTGGAAATAGTTTGAATATGGTATCTTACTCATCACTGTGTTTACTCACAGCTGGCTGGCTAATACTCTTTCAACAATTGGAATACATTTCTTACACTTACAAAACTACTGTGTAAACTGGAGTTCACGGACAGAACTACTCAACATGGTGAGCTTCGTCGGAACAATTAGCTACGAAGTGGAGCTTGCTACGCTTCCCAAACATGTCAAAATCATGTTACAACATTACCAAACGATTCATATTACATTCACATTTGATGCTGATGCAAACTAAAGATCTAAAAATTAGTTTTTCCGTACCTGTGGATTAATAGAGAGAGGACCAAAATTAGCGTCTTAGCTCAAGCCACAGCTTGTTTATTTCTGAACTGCGCATGAGCAGAGCACGTAGCTACAGTCTCCCTCATTGATCCACAGCAGCACCACAGCGCCATCTACTGATAGGAAGGTGTAATACCTTGAAATAAGGACTGTGTCAAAACTGTTAGAATAGTTCAATTATTAACAAAAAATAGAGGGGGGTGTCTGTTTAAATAAAAACTAAACATGTAGCATTTCCAACCTACTACACATGCAAAACGCTTCAATCTCATTGATAACAACTACAAAAAGCCGCCCCAGACAGAACACGGTTTGAGCTGCACTCGCTGCAAAGCCGTTGTAAAAAAATGTGTTTCAGAGGGCAGTGGTGCCGTTGTCGCTTTGTGTCTGAAGGGGCGTTAATGCATTAATAATTATAATCCAATAATATAACATATATTATTCTGAAATGGGCCATTCTGCCTAATGAACATTTGGTACTTTAAGTATAATTTGATGCTAATACTTTTGTATTTTTACATACAGTAAGTATGATTTTGAATGCGGACTTGTACTTGTGAAGTCACTGTTAGTCATGTGAAAACTGAAAGTCCTGAAACAGAAACTGCAGAGAAACAAAAACCTTCCTAACTTACTTGGGTTCAACATTTCTTCAGCAAAATAATTCAGCTGAGTCATGATCTGACAACTGATCTAACTCTTCATGATGCGTGTGTGACTCATGATGTAATCTAATATCTGATTGACTCTTTCTGTGTTTAATCGCTGACATTCATCTCAATACCTGCAGATATCTTCAGTAACACACTACTGAGGTGTAGGTACAGTATTAGAATAGGGTAGCAGGTCTACCACCTTCTTCAATGTAAATCCTTTTATTCTGGTCTGTGCAGAAGGTTACTGTGTTATTCAACAGAGTAATAATGTACACTGTATTGATTGTAGAAAGGAAGTTCTTTTTCCTGTCACCCCTCCATGGGTGGTTAGAGGTCAGAGGTCAAGGTCAGTCAAGAAACATAATGTAGCTGGTCAGGATGCAGTGCTGAAGCTTGTGCACTGGCATATCAGAGTATGGTTACTTTGTCCTTATCCGGATCAAGGGTCTAAGGACAGAGGGTGTTGTATCCTGTACAGATTGTAAAGCCCCCTGAGGCAAATCTATGATTCGTGATATTGGGCTATATAAATAAAATTGACTTGACTTGACTGACGTTCCTTTGGACGGAAGACAGGTGAGTCCTCTAGAGAGTGATTCAGCAAAAGTCTCACTCAATCAGTCAACTGAGCTGCCAATGACTGAACTACAACAAAAAATCAAAGCACAATCCCTGTGCTGCCTGCTGCAATACAGTCAAAAACAAGTACAGCTCATGCTTGCCTCATGTGAAGCACTTCATGTCACCCATTTTTGAATGCAATAAATGAAAGTGTCATGAAATATGTATATGAAAGGTATGTTTCAGGTATTAGACTGTATATAAGAAGTGGACGTAGTCACCGTGACGTCACCCATTTGTTTGTCGACTGCCGTTTTTGGCTGTCGCCATCTTGTTTTTTTGCAACCAGAAGTGACACGAGAGGGTGGAGCTAAGTACAACCAAATGCTCAATAAGACATTTTAAGGCGACCAAAATGTTCTAATTAACTTTGATAAACTGAAAACACACTGTGAAATGGTTAAAGTTCTAAGACGAAAACAGGGACAACTCCAAGATCGGACAACGCTACGGTAAAGCATCCCCTGCTTTATGGTCTATGTGACTCTAAATGGGACCATAATTTACTAAATGAACATCATGCTGTATTGAAGAAGACTTGAAACTAGAGATTGAGACCATAAACTAATTTACTGAGGTAATAAATCAAGTGAGAAGTAGGCTCATTTTCTCATTGACTTCTATACAACCAGAGGAGTCGCCCCCTGCTGGCTGTTGGAAATAATGCAGGTTTAAGGCTCTTCAGTGTTGGCTTCACTTCTCAAACCCCAGAGTTACCCACTGGTTTCAGGCCTTTAGACCGTACTCAGACCAGAATTAGCAAGAAAAGTTTAGTCACAGTTTGTGGTGAGCTGAAGGCAGTTGTAATCGTACAACAGTATTAGCATCAAAATATACTTAAAGGGACCGTTTGTAACTTCTTACACGTATATATCATTGGGGGTTGGTGTCCCATGCACGCTCGCGTGTGGCTACGCTGTTCAGACTCAGACTCCAACACAAACTACATGGAAGCACCAAAACCTCTTGGTTGTATTTAGTGAAGCCCGGCTGATAAACAGATTTTCTGTTTTTCTTCTTTTGGCCTCAGTCGGAGGACGCGGGGGAGACCGTAGCTTTGGTCTCCAGGGCCGGAGTCTCTGCTGTACTCTGCTCCACTGCCTGCCTGCCTTCACTCACACACCGCGCTCGTTCTCACTCTTTCGCTCCACAAATGTGCATGCGCGCACACTCTACACTGCAGAAGAGTTAGTTAGCATAAAATGGAATAACTCGAGTAAAGTACAAGTACCTCAGACATTTTTGCCTCTCTCTCCCTCCTTTCCTGTCAATCTCAAGCTACACTAATAAAAGCCCTAAAAAATGGTTTTTAAAATTGTACTTAAGTACAGCCATCTGTGTCAGCAGCCACCACACTGACCAGCACATTTCTAGTAGAAGTACTCAACATAATAACACTGTGTTTCATGGAGAAGTGGTTGTCTGAGGTCTTTCTTAATTATACTTGAGCTGACTACCATTAGAAGATACAGACCAAAGAGCAGCTGCGTGGTTCGCTGTGTTGTGAACCGCAGGCGGAGTATTGATTAACCGAGGATATAATCGTGTACTTTTGGGAGCTCTTTCTTGAAGCATGACCTCATATCCAACTATACTCCTTCATGATAGGAAACAAAGTGATTTCGGTTGAACCAAATTTGACCAATGCTCAAACAGGGTCCAACACACTGAAAGAGGAGCTGCAACAGTTTAGACAGTGACGGACCGACCACCAGAGAATCCCCGACAGCCTTTCTGTCTCTCTGCAGCTTACCGGCCGCCTCACATCCTGCCTGTCTGCTGGCCTCTAATGCACCGAGCAGAGAGCGATGGGAGGGGATCATTTGAAAAAGCATTGTATGTCTCTTGCTAGTCATGTAAACATTTGCAAAACCCCACCGAAAATCAATATGAGAGAGGAGAAATTCCAGTAACTTTGTGTCTGTGCACGCAGCTTCTCTTACAGCGGAAGTGTGGGCCCCAGTGACACAACCACATCAGCATACAGAGCCATGAATCATGGTCTGGATCTACTCTGGGGTTAGAATAGTTTCTCCTGTTGGGCCTAAATTAAGCTGTTGGACAAAGTCAAATTCTGTTTAAAATCTGGTTAATTTAGCACTCATAAAGTCCCCAAATCAATTTTCTTTCCTGTTAATTAATCAAATGGCTACTGTATAATGTGTAATGTGAGAAGATTCACTTGTACCGACTAATAAACGGAGAATTATCACCAAGAGCTATTAGCCTCTTTTAACTCATTGTTTGGGTTGTTTGGTTCAGGTCTCAGTGCTCTAATAAACCCAGTTAAGAAGTACTTCAAATAGAAATATCCTGGTCAAAAAACACATCAAAATGTACTTGAAGTAAAAAAAGTAAAAGTACTCATCATGCAGAATGGCTCCTTTCACAGTGTTATATTATTATAGAATATTATATTATTCCATTTTTATCACTGATGAATACATGCAAGAGTATTTTAATGTTTATATTTATTTATTTTTAATGTTTTATGCTACTAGGTATATTAGTAATATAGTTCTGCATGAGCCCGTAGGTGTGAATGTGAGTGTGAAATGTTGTCTGTCTCTATGTGTCAGCCCTGTGATGGTCTGTAGACCTGTCCAGGGTGAACCCCGCCTTCACCTGTCCAGGGTGTACCCCGCCTTCACCTGTCCAGGGTGTACCCCGCCTTCACCTGTCCAGGGTGTACCCCGCCTTCACCCAATGTCAGCTGGGATCGGCTCCATTTACTTCAATTCATCAAGACTTTTCTCCGTCTTTTGATACTTCGTTTACGGTGGAGGCATGAGAGAAAAACTACGTTTTCTTCAATAATTCAAGGTAACACAGGGTGAGTAATTGATATACAAATGGTCATTTTGGGGATGAATTATTCCTATAAATACAGCAAACAAGCTCTGATACACTCATCTCAAGCTCATACACTGACCTGCCCATCACCAAACAACAGACAAAGTTAGCAGCTAGTTAAAGAGACAGATATTTTCTCAGGAAATGGTCAAGACCAAATAGACCTAAAGGAAGAGCAAGTTTATTAGTAGATTAGTATGTTTGCTAATATGTGAGCCTTAATCATTTTGGTAGTAGTAATATATCAGGGCTGTGAGTCTGTCATCTTGTTTTGGAGTTTTTCTGCCCACTAGTGGCCAAACATAGGCAGCTTTAATAATTTGACACTACATTACATTACATTACATCTATTTAGTTGACGTGTTTATCTGAAGCAACCTGAAATAAGTGCATTGAATAATGCAAGTACAACAACTTCATCAAGTATGCTGAACTGCTTCAAGTACATTTAGAGACAATAAGAGATAGAGAACTAGTTTTATGGTGTAGCTCTGCAGGGCCAGTGAAACCCACTGCAGTCATCACAAGCTGTTAATCGCCACTGAAACTATTAATGCTGTATTGTAGCAGCAGGTGGTTATCTGCCATCTGTTATCTAAAGGCCTGTTGTCACCAGCAGGTTGAAGTTATAAAACTATAGGAGAGAAGAGACGATGATTACCATCCCCACGTGGTTTCAACCTTAAAAAATACTGTTTAGTTTAATAAGGGAGGTAATTATCCATAATGATCAATGATGTCTCAGGGAATCAAATAGTTGCCATCAGCTCAGAAAACAACTGATGCATTCTGGGAAGCAGGAAAAGTTTCTGAATCATTCCCTTAACAAAAGTTACCAGAAATGGACTGCTGGTGTGTTTATCTACACCTACCTTATAATTCACTAGTCATTACTGAATAGATTTCAAATGTTATTCCACACAACACATTGCATGCTAACCTGTTAACATTTCTGGCATTGTGTACATTTTGTTTTGCACTCTTGCAACTGCTGCACAACTATTAATAAATCTTATTTTATGCAGCAAGCTGGGTTTGAATGATCTGTGTTTGGCTGCAGTTTACAGCAGATGGCAGCAGTCAGACATGACTCAGGAACTTAAACCAGCTAAAAAACAATGATGTCAAATGTTTTACCAGTTGACAGAGTCAGATATGTGATTATTAGCTCTGTCCATATGTGTTTTTGATTATTATTTGTAGTTTAATTAGTTTATTGGCCTTGAAGATTGTTGTGTCACTGCAAATGAACAAACAGGATGAAAGCAGCAACCCTGCCCTACCCCAGGCTACATCAGTCAGGTTGTACAGTCCACACCTGAAGGGAACAACAGATGGATGGTTGCAGTTCTTGGGGTTTGTTCTGCTTGTTTTTCTTTTTAGTGTGGAAGTGCTGTTTTAAAATGCGTGCATAGTTGTATGTAAGTGCATGGTTTTATTTGTAAATATGTATGAGAATGGATGGGTGCATGTGTGTATGAATACATGTATATACGGTATATATGACTTACAATCATGTTTAGATTTCTATTTTTTTGGATTAATGTAAATTCTGCTTCTCTTCATTTGTTAACTGTGAGTATGAATGCAAATGAACAAACTCAAACGCAGAGCCACAGAAAGATGAGTACATGCTTAAATGTGCTTGATCAAATTTAACATTATAATAACCACATTATAAATCCTTTCATATATTTTGTGACATTTAAATAATCGCTGGATGAAAGGGAATTTTGCTTTGCATTCACCAGGGAACACAAACACAAATGGCCTATTTTGATTATTTTCACATTATGATTAAGGTTAAAAGGGCCATAGAATAATGGAATAAGCTACATTAAAGGATGAAACAGCTGAATTTGATCCTTAAATGGCCGATGTAAAATGCTAAATTTTGTTTATGCTCATCACTCTGCTCTTACATTAATGATTAAAGCTGAAGTGCGAGATTTGAGCAAATATGATTAAAAAAAGTTATTTTTATAAAAAAGTCACTATATCGTGACAGTAGTACATGAAACAGGTAACTTGAAAAAAACATTTTCCTCTGTGTCCTCCGGTGTCCTCAGGTGCTCCTAACAGCATCTGCAAGATTTCACAGACCGGAGGAAAAAAAGCAGTCAGAGCTAATCTGAGGTCTGCTGTCCAGCTGCCATCTATGAGAGCCGGCTGTCAATCACTCGCTAACTCCGACCAAACAGTCAAACTAGGCAGCGCTGATCAAATATAAATCAATATTCTGTTACGTTAATGCCTATTTCTCCCCTCAAATGTTTTCAGAATCATCTTGTAGTGCACGGTTTAGCTGTAAAATTAGAAAGTTTGTGATGCAGTTAGAGAGGAACTTTCTAATTTTACAGCTAAACCGTGCACTACAAGATGATTCTGAAAACATTTGATGAGAGAAATAGGCATTAACGTAACAGAATATTGATTCATATTTGATCAGCGCTGCCTAGTTTGACCGTTTGGTCGTACATTGTAAAATCTGGTGAAGGAATGCCAAGTTCTGGTCACATGACCGGAGCACAGCCAATAGGAACGCTCTCTCTCTGAAATGACCTGTGATTGGTCAAAGTCTTCCGTCACAGGCTAGATTTTCCAAAGCCTTATTATGGAATTTTTGCCCAATGATGCCAAAAATATACTGCCTGCTGAAGCTTTAAGTCTTAAATATTCTAATTTAAGACTCATTAAAGGAACCTGTCCCCAATCTTGTAAATCAAAGGACATTTGAGGCATTATATAAAGAGATTTTCAACATGTTATGAGTGACGAATAATTCATAATGGTCAGAATAATAAGCAGCAACTGAAAGATGTGACATTACAGTGTTAAACTGTCAAAGACTAAAACAATAAAACAACATTAAAGGGGACATATTATGTGTTTTTGCTTTTTTTCCCTTTCCTTTAGTGTGTTATAGGCTATAGTTTTTTTGTGCATGTAAAAGGTTTGCAAAATTACAAAGCCCAAAGTCCACACCAAATTGAGTTCCTCCCCCCACAGAAACACTGCTCCTGAACTGCCTGAAACACCTACTTATGTACTGTAAAGCTATGTAACTGTGTAAAATGTGTAATGTGCTTGCACTCTTGGCATACTGGAGTCTTGAAAGTTACAGAGAAAATATACAAATGTTTCTTAAATTCTCACTGTGCTGTGTTGTATCTTGATTTTTGTTTTTACTGATGCTTCTTGTTTCTGCACTATCCCCTTTGGTGCTGTACACTGCAAATATCCCCACTGTGGGACTAATAAAGGAATATCTTATCTTATCTTATCTTATCTTATCTTATCTTATCTTATCTTAAATAATAATAAGTAATAAAAAAGGCCAGTCTGGTAACATTAAAATAATCATTATGCAGCTGCTACTTTAAAGTCACTAAGTTTGTTCTGTCTGTGCAAAACAAAACAGCTTTAAATATGTAGCTCAGCTAGAAAGAGTCTGAAGGAGGCATCAGATGTTGTGGAGGCAACACGCCTCCAAAACAGCTTCCAACTAATCTTCATACATTCATTTTTTGGACAGTTTTGAACTGCTCTACTCTTATTCATGTATTTACAACTTACAAACCAAAAGAAGGGCAATTTGTACATTTAAACAAATCAGGAGAGCTATTTGCCAGTTTTGGTGCATTTACTATTTATTTATTTACCAGGGACAGTGCAAAATAATCAACATTTCAGTTTCTACCTCGATATAAATGTGCCAGAGTTAAGTAAAGATCTCATTTTCGTCTGTATTCCCTGGGCAGGTTATTACAAACTAGAAATATTATCAATACAATACTTCAGCAAGCACAACAGTACAACACAATACAACACAATACGATACCATAAATACATTACAAAATTAGCAGATATTTAAAAACAATTAGAGTATGTATCGACAGCGCCAGAGATGAGGTATTATGATTACTCATCAAATTAAACATCTGAGAACAAAAGGGAAAATAAATATACATGTAAAGGATTTATGAGTCCACATGTCAGTGTGGGAATATTTAGACACAGAACAAACCTCACACCTCCTCACAGCAAAGCTGTTTCAACCAGTTTCATCATATATTCTGCCCCTTCAACACAAAGTGAGTTGAGAGTGGATTTATTCATCCTGAAAAATGAGCTGCTGGCAAACAACCTATCAGTGAGGTGTCACTAACAATCAATGAAAGTACAGATCAGGACGTGGAGCTGCCAGGAGAATCTGTCAGCTGGTATTCATTCATTAGTTTGAATTCACACTTATTCCCATCATGCACTGGGGCAAGGCTGGCTCATCACAGAGTGACCACATTAAACGCCGACATCTGTACAGTCTCCAGTCCACCTGCACTCTGCACAGAGGTGGAAGAAGTACTCTGATCTTTTATTGCAGTGTACAAGTAAAAGGTCAAGTCAAGGTAAACTTTATTATCCCAAATAGGGAAATTTGGGTGGTGCAGAGTACACAAAACATAGAACAGACAAACTTAAAAACAGATATAAATACGGATATAAATTTACAATATGAAGCCCCCCATCCATCCCCCTAACACACACCCACATATGTATGCACACACTCACACAGGGAGAGCGTTTCCAAACACTCTTGCTCTGACATACGCTCACTCAGACACACAAGCACATATGCGCACCCAAACAGAGAGCACTTCTAAGCACACTCACTCCAGCATACGGTACATACACTGATATAGAGATCCCTAAGAAACAAACTCAACAGCATCATTCAAGCAGTAATCAACCAATAAATATATTGCACCATAAAAGTATTGCATTACGATAGCCATTCCACATAGCCCTGGCCAAAATACCATCAAATCCTCTGCTTTTGTACTGTCCGTCTCATTTAACAGTCTAATTGCTGAATGAACAAAAGACTTGCTAAACCCGGCTGTTCTTATTTTCCTTTGCAGAATCCTTCCCTTGGCCTGATATCTTAGTTGGAACCTGTTGTGTAGAGGGTGAGTAAGGTCATTGAGGATGCGCTCAGCCTTACACAGAACGAGGTCCTTACACAACTGAGCAGCCCATCTAGTCACACCCAATGACCCCACTTGACATCCTGATCATGTGCTGCAACATATCTTGGTCTTGGTTGCGCATGTTACCAACACGCAAATCAGGCAAAAGGACAGTATGCTCTGTAGGACATAGCGATCCACATTAAAACTGCACAATTTCTGGAAAAAAAACATTCGCTGTTTTAGTTTTTACACATTTGCAGTGGCACATTCATTGAACTGCAGCTGGTCATCAATCTCTATCCCTAAGTAGCCTGTTATCTCTTTCAATGGGTACATTATTAATCTTGGTGAGTGGGACTTCTCCTCTACTACGTCTATAATCAATGACAATTTCTTTTGTTTTAGTCCTACTGACCTCAAGGAAATTGTCAGAACACCATTTAATGAAGTTCCCTTCCTCTTCCTCAAAACCACTAAGGATGAGTTGTCAAACTTTAAGAACCCTACCAAGGCTGTTTCATCTGCATACTTCAAAAAGGTGTGAGTGGAGACTGAAGCTCGACACTCAGCACAGCAGCAGCAGCAGCACCAGCAGTAGCAGCAGCAGCAGCAGCAGTAACAGTAGCAGCAGCAGCAGCAGCAGCAGTAACAGTAGCAGCAGCAACAGCAGCAGTAACAGCAGCAGCAGCAGTAACATTAGCAGCAGCAGCAGTAACAGTAACAGCAGCAGCAGCAGCAGTAACAGTAGCAGCAGCAGCAGAAGCAGCAGCAGCAGTAACAGTAGCAGTAGCAGCAGCAGCAGTAGCAGCAGCAGCAGCAGCAGTAACAGTAACAGTAGCAGCAGCAGCAGTAACAGTAACAGCAGCAGCAGCAGCAGCAGCAGCAGTAACAGTAGCAGCAGCAGTAGCAGTAGCAGCAGCAGCAGTAACAGTAGCAGCAGCAGCAGCAGTAACAGAAGCAGCAGCAGCAGCAGCAGTAACAGTAGCAGCAGCAGCAGCAGCAGCAGCAGCAGTAACAGTAGCAGCAGCAGTAGCAGTAGCAGCAGCAGCAGTAACAGTAGCAGCAGCAGCAGCAGTAACAGAAGCAGCAGCAGCAGCAGCAGTAGCAGCAGCAGGAACAGTAGCAGCAGCAGCAGCAGCAGTAACAGTAGCAGCAGCAGCAGCAGTAACAGTAGCAGCAGCAGTAACAGTAGCAGCAGCAGCAGCAGGAGTAACAGTAGCAGCAGCAGCAGCAGTAGCAGCAGCAGCAGTAACAGTAGCAGCAGCAGCAGCAGCTCCAGTAGCAGCAGCAGCAGCAGTAACAGTAGCAGCAGCAGCAGCAGCTCCAGTAGCAGCAGCAGCAGCAGTAGCAGCAGCAGCAGTAACAGTAGCAGCAGCAGCAGTAACAGTAGCAGCAGCTCCAGTAGCAGCAGTAGCAGCAGCAGCAGTAACAGTAGCAGTAGCAGCAGCAGCAGGCAGCAGCAGCAGTAGCAGCAGCAACAGTAGCAGCAGCAGCAGTAACAGTAGTAGCAGCAGCAGCAGCAGTAGCAGCAGCAGCAGTAACAGTAGCAGCAGCAGCAGGCAGCAGCAGCAGCAGCAGCTGTATTGAAGCGAGGGTTACAGTCTGGTAAATCAGGTATTGCTGTTCCTCTATTAGACATTTCTGAACATATAATTATGTGGGCAGTTGAGTTGTTTTTAGAGATTGCTTAGGTTGTTCCCCCTTTCAGTTCACATCCACTAAACAGCAGACAGTGGGCACTAAGCACTTACTTCAGATGAGTGTCAGTCACAAATTAGTCTTTGCTATACTGGAACTGATCACTTATTTGCCTGGACATTTAAAGCTCCAAATATTAGCATTGTATATTAACAATGAATCTAATGACTGCAAGTACTGTGAAAGTATATCATTTGGGGCCTTTCTAAAACAAACTACAGGTTTTTAATCCAAGTGTTCAAAATGAAATGAATAAATAAGACACTGAGAATGAAATAATTATACAAATAAAAATAAAAATACAGACAAAATATGTCTTATATTTTTAAAACATTTTTAAAACCCAGCTTAATATTATGAAATCTTATTTCATCCAGCTTCTTTTTACAGGAACAGAGTTTATGACATGACACTTTAATTTCATCCCAGAATTTTTTATTTTTAAAATGGTTGTTTTATTTCATAATGCAACTAACAAAGTCTGTGAAACAAGACTAACCACAGCCAGCTATGTGATTGGCTCTGCCCTGTCTGTTTGAAATTTGTATTTGATTATATGTCAATATCATGATTATATTGTTATGTCTGTATTTAGTCATAAAACTATCTATTTCATAATGCCTTATTTATTCATTTAATATTGAACACTTTGGGTCTCCATGGGGACACAGATTTAAACCCTGTAAACCTCAAAAGCTACAAAAATATCTAGTCACCTTGTTTACATGCTGTCAACAGAGACAGAATATAGTTATTTTCTCCATAAACTCTTGTCTCAAAAACAAGCTATCTTCTTAAAGTTCCAATCTTGAAGATCTCTGTGTCTTTCTCTTTGGGGATATCTGTGGCGATAAGCAGTAATTGCAGGTGTGTTTTTAGATCTCACTTTCACTTTTACTTGTTTTTGAAGTTTCATCTGGGGCTGCCCCCTGCTAGATGATTAGTTGAGTAATCAGTCGTTTTGGCCTTAGTCGACTAAGATTTCTTTGGTCGATTAGTCGTTTTTTATGCTTTTTTCATGCTGAATGACTTATTTCCAAAACATTAACGGGCACATCTCTGGTAAACACAAGATTTAAAGGGACTGTTTGTAACTTCTTACACATATAAATCAACCTGGGTCGGTGTCCCATGCGTGCTCACATGTGGCTTCGCTGTTCAGACTCAGACTCCAACACAAACTACAGTGAAGCACCAAAACCTCTTGGTTGTATCTAGTGAAGCCCATCTGTTAAACAGTGTTGGCCGCAGTCGGAGGACGCGGGGGAGACCGTAGCTTTGGTCTCCAGGGCCGGAGTCTCTGCTGTACTCTACTCCTCTGCTCCTCTGCTTGCCTTCACTCATACACCGCACTCGTTCTCACTCTTTTGCTTCACTCTCACGTGCATGCGCGCACACTCCACACTGCAGAAGAGTTAGTTTAGCTCTGAGAATATCTAGTGAATGTACAGTGGACGTTTGTGCAGAAATAACTGCTGCAGCTCCTCCAGACCAACAGAGGTTTCCCGTGTCTTGTGAAGTGACGGGGCTCCGCAGCGAGAAACGTTATTGTAGTGGCATTCCATCTGGATCACAGGGTCAGACTTTTCTTCAGATGTGATGGTATTCACTGTGATGTCATTTTTCAGATTTTGAGTCACATTATCTGGTCTCTGTGGCCATTCACTTTCTGGCTGTAACAGAAACTGTGGTCCGTTTCTCTTTGTTTCTCCTTGCATCAGACTCTTAACTTTCATCCCTCTGGTGGCTTGATCAGCAGGATTCTGTGATGTTCTGACATACCTCCACTGTGATGGTTTGGTAGGCTCACGTACGAGCGTAATCCTGTTTGCCACAAATGTTTTGAAGCGAGCCGTCTCGCTGTCGATGTGCCTGAGAACTGTCGTACTGTCGGTCCAGAAAATGGACTGTTGAAGAGGGACTTGCATTTCTTCTTGCAACATCTTGTCCACTTTCACTGCGACGACTGCTGTGGTTAACTCAAGTCTTGGAATAGTGACTTGTTTTAATGGAGCCACTCTAGACTTCCCCATCACGAAGGAACAATGGGGTTCTGCCTTGCTCATTCACCAACACAAGGTATGATGCTGTGCCGTAGGCGTTCTCACTTGCATCAGAAAAATTATGCAATTGTGCTTCGACTGCGCGCCCAAATCCTATAGGTTTAACACATCTGTTAATGCTGAAGTCTGAGAGGTGGGTGAGATGTTCCAGCCACTTACACCATTGTTCGGCTTGCCGGCCACTGTTTTCTTCATCCCATCCTTGCTTTCCTTTGCATAGGTCCCTCAAAAGAAGCTTCGCAGGAAGTACAAGTGGTGCCAGGAAGCCAAAAGGGTCGTAGATGGCATTTACAACAGAAAGGATACCTCTTCTGGTCAGTGGCTTGTCCTGCAGCTTGATACTGTATGCGAATGTATCATTTTCTGTGCACCACTGTACACCAAGGGCTCGTTCAGTGGGTAAGACATCATATGTAAGATCAAGGTCTTTCAACTCACTGGCTTGGTGCTCTGTGGGTATGGATGACAAGACCTTTCTGCTATTGCTTACCCATTTTGTGAGGTTAAAACCTCCCTCAGCACACAAGTCTCGAAGGTTATTTACCAAGGCAACTGCTTCTTCTTCCGTAGGCGAAGATTTTAGACAGTCGTCTACGTAGAAATTTCGCAGAACTTCTTCTGGAGCTGCAGTGTCTCTTCTCTCCTCTGCTGTTCTCCATAAAGCATAAGAAGCAACACTAAGAGATGAAGTCGCTCCAAAAAGGTGCACTGCCATCCGATACTCTTTCATCGGTGCGTTTAAGTTGCCGTCCGGCCACCACAAAAATCGCAATAGGTTGGCATCTGCTTCTGGAAATCTCACCTGGTAGAACACCGATTCAATGTCTGCCATCATCGCAACTGAATCTTCACGAAACCTCATTAAGGCACCAATGAGCGTATTGTTGAGGTCAGGTCCCTGCATTAACTGACCATTCAGCGACACATCCTGAAATGAAGCTGTGCAGTCAAAGACCACACAAATTTTCTTTTTCTTCGGGTGGTACACCCAGTGGTGTGGGACGTCCCAGATCCTGTTGTCATCGCGGTTAAGCTGTTCTTGAGGAACTTCAACAGCGTAGCCTTTATCAAGTATGCTCTCCATGAAGCTTTCGTAGTCTTCAAGAAACACATCATTCTTTCTCAGTTTTCTCCTGGGACTAACAGCTCGCTGTTCTGCCACACAGCGGTTGTTTGGCCACATAGCTGCTTCGTTCCTCAGTGGAAGCCCTATGCAATAATGCCCATCCACAAACTTTGTTGTCTTTTCCACTGACAGCATAAACTGTTTGTCTTCCTGAGACATCTCCTCCTTGTCATCATAATGACGCTCTGGAAAATCTGTGTTGTACTGTTGGACCAGTAGCTGTTCTATTTCAACCACTGAGATTCGGTTGACACTGTAATGAGCTGTCTTATCCTTCGAAATAATGTTCTCGTTCTTTACAGGTCCACACACCATCCAGCCCAAGGCAGTCTTCACAGTGTAGGGCCCGTCATCTTGACTATTGATTATGTGCCAAGGCTCCATTGCCTTTGGGTTGTTGGCTCCTATGAGAAGGCCCACATCAGCTTCAATGTGTGGTAAGATTACTTCACTCAGATATGGCCACTTTTGTAGTTGTTGTTGACTGGGGATGTTTTCTCTTTGAACAGGGATGTTGCTGTGTGTGAAGACCTTAGGTAACTGAATGTACTTTGTGTCCTCTAGGTCACACACTTCCAGGTCAGAGAGCATGTAACTGGTAATCAGCTTCTGTCCACCAGGTTCATCTTGGCCCATTGTGCTCAATAAGATCTGAGTCGGTTTTCCTTTCACGTTCAGTTTCTTTCAGAGCTCCTCCGTATAGAACGTGGCGGTACTTCCAGGGTCCATGAAAGCATATGTCTCTATAGACCGTCCATTCTTACGGGATCTCACTTTCACTGGCACAATCGATAACATACATTCAGTCTCTCCGGCCCCAGAGTAGCCAACTATTTCCTGCTTGAAAGGCTTCTGAGCTCCTGAAACCTCTTCTTTTAGAGTGAAGACATCATTTGTTAGAGTAGATATATTTTTATTGGTTTCTCTCTCTATATGAAAAAGGTCTGGATGTCTCTGTGAGCACTGTTTGCACACCATTCACCTCTTGCAGTTCTTAGTGAGATGGCCTTGTGTTAAACACCCAAAGCATAGCCCCTTTAACTTTAGAAATTCAACACGCTCACTGTGTGCCAGTTCTTTACTCTTGAGGCAAGACTCCAACGTGTGATTCTTTTGACAGAAAAGACATGGTGTTTGTTAGAATGCCAGAGCAGTCAAGGAGGCAATGAGGAGAAGTCCACAACCGGATGGCGTTTCAGCATGAAAGCATTTTATTTTTCTTTCACCACACCCGACACACATGTTGGCCTCCACCTTATTATTCCCTCACCGGACTTAAATTCACCAGACTTATATAGCCCATTCAATTGGCACATACCATTCCTCATATCACATACAACACACAAATATACAAAAATATACAAATCTATGTACATAAAACTAAAATACCCAAAATATAAATACTCTTAATAAATATAGACACACCTAAATATCTTTACTAAATACCAATAATATTTCCCCTGAATAAATACATTTAAAACAGTCCCGCCTAACTCCCCTCTACCCACTTCCCACTGGTTTTACCCTCCCGGAACTATTTATAGGTGCGCGAGCCCCCGGGGATCTCTTTCGTCCGAACACCTTGGGAAACGGAAACAGGCAGAGGTAAGTTTATGCATGATATTGACCGTTTTAATGTCAATATATGTCAATCTACGATCTTTAATCTACTCCTTATCCCACATTACCTTCTTCCACTGTAGCCTGCTTCACTGTTGCATCTGGTCTTTTCCTCTCCACTGACACGCTGGTTGCGAAGCTGCTTCCTTTCATTCCACTTTTGAAAAGTTTCTCTTTTTCTTTGGTTTTGCCGGCTGTAGATGTGCAACTGTCATTGAGTTCTCCAAAGATTGGATCCATAGCCACATTTGCATGACAATCAATGAAGATCACAAGGTCAGCAAACCGGGCTCTGTGTCCTCTCCTTTCCTTAATTTCAAATGCTGCATTGCGCCACCTTTCCCTCATTTTGAATGGCAATTTGGATACAACTACTCTCGTTTGTAGGGTTATCCATTTCCTCCATGAACTCCACATCTTCCATAGTGTTATGGCAGCTAGTCAAAAATACAGTATAAGTTTTCAATGCTTTTGCGTCTTCAGACTTGATTTGCGGCCATTTCAATGCTTCATCAATGTAAGCACTGGCTATCATTAGCGCATCTCCATAATGCTTTTTAAGCAGTCGTCTCGCTTCCATGAATCCTCTGTGCGGTGGCATGTGCTCACAGCTATGCACAATTTCTTGTGGTTCTCCTGCAGTGTACTGTTGGAGATAGTACAACTTATCCTGATCTACACAGCTCCAGGTTGTCCTCATCTACCACCCCCCTAAAGCCTCTACTACCTTCATGTCTGAGCTGTCTGAGCTTCTCACCTCTGTCTGCTCCATGTCTCCATCTACACTCCTGCTCGGTGACTTCAATATTCATGTGGACTCCACCAGCTGCTCGTTTGCCACTGAATTCTTGTCACTGTTGGACTGCTTCAACATCACACAGCATGTTAAAGGTCCCACCCACACTAAAGGCCACACGCTGGATCTGGTGTGCTCCACTGGCACAACTCCCTCCCATCTGCAGTGCCTGGACCTCGCTGTTTCAGACCATCTCGCTGTTCTTTGCACTGTTCCTGTCACCCTGCCCAGGCAGCGCACCACTCATACCATCACATACAGGAACATCAAGACAGTGAGTACACCAGCTCTGAATGACCTGATAGCGACCCATCTGGCCTCAGATCCCCACGACACCTCTGCTGATGGGCTGGTTGCCCACTACAACGCCACTATATCCAGCAGCCTTGACTCACTTGCCCCCCTCAAAACCCGGACTGTCTCCTGAACCCGTCCCGCCCCCTGGTTCACCACTGAACTCCGCACCCAAAAGACCACCGGCTGTCAACTGAAGAGGCTCTACAAAAGATCTGGCCTCACTGTCCACCTTGAGGCATATAAAGAGCATGTGAGGGCCTACAAAGTAGCTCTCTCCCAGGCCAAAACACACTACTACTCCAACCTCATTGCCAACCAACAAAACCACCCCAGAATGCTGTTCACCACCATCAACCGGCTACTTCGCCCCCTCGATCCCCCCCTTCCCTCAGGTGCCCCTGACCTCTGCACTAAGTTCCTGGACTTTTTCCAGGATAAAGTTGAGTCCATACATCAGCAGCTCTTGGCGCCTGCCCACCTCCATCCACACACAACTCAGCCACTGGACGTGGCTCCCATGGCTGTTCGCCTGCCTCAGTGCTCCCTCTCCTCCTTCTCCCCTGTATGTGCTCCTCAGGTTGCCAAGTTGGTCACTAAGGCCAAAGCCTCCACCTGTTTTCTGGACCCCATGCCCACAGCCTTGGTCAAGGCTTGTTTACCTGCCCTGTGCCCCATTATGGTGAACATCATCAACTCCTCCTTGGCATCTGGTTTGGTACCCTACAGCCTCAAGACAGCCTCAGTCACTCCCATCCTCAAAAAAACAGGTCTGGACCGGGATGACTGCAACAACTACCGACTGATCTCCAACCTTCCTTTCCTGAGCAAAATTCTGGAAAGAGCAGTGGCCGCCCAACTCCATCAACATATGGCCAACCATGAGCTCTATGAAACCTTTCAATCTGGCTTCAGACCACACCACAGCACAGAGACCACCCTCATCAAAATCACGAAATGACCTCCTCATCGCTGCTGATTCTGGTCACATCAGCATCCTTACCTCCTGGACCTCTCAGCCGCCTTGGACACAGTCTCCTACACCATCCTCCTCACCCGCCTATCTGACTACCTTGGCCTCACCGGTTCAGCTCTCTCCTGGTTTCAGTCCTACCTCACAAACAGAAAACAGTTTGTCACCATCAGAGACTCCAGTTCCACCCCGGCCCCAGTCAACCATGGTGTACCTCAAGGCTCTGTGCTGGGACCCCTCCTCTTCACCATGTACATGCTGCCCCTTGGTCAGATCATCCGCCACCATGGTCTCAGCTTTCACTCATATGCTGACGACACACAACTATATCTTAGCACCAAACCATCCACCCAGCTACCCCCACAGTCACTTGTAAACTGCCTGCATGCAATACAAATCTGGATGTCATTTAACTTCCTAAAACTCAACAGCAACAAAACCGAGCTCATGGTTGTGGCACCCAAGGCCCTGCTCCGGAAGGTTGGAGATCTCCACCTGGACATTGACGGCTGTTCCTTCTCCCCATCCTCGGAAGTCCGCAACCTGGGTGTCATCCTGGACCCAACTCTATCATTCCAGTCTCACATTCAATTCAATTCAATTCAATTTATTTTTGTATAGCGTCAAATCACAACAGAAGTTATCTCAAGATGCTTTATATATAGAGCAGGTCTATGACCATACACCATAGTTTAGAGACCCAACAGTATACACCAGGCGCGCTGTGGCCAGTAAAAACTGACCGAGAAGTCTCATTCTCCAGGCTGCCACTTTGTCACTAAGTGTTGGTAATCCCTCGTTAGAATTGGTAGTCTCTCGTACAGACGTAGTTAATTAATGATGGTAGCAGTTGGTGTCAAGCAGCCCCCGGACGCGGTAGCAGATGCAGCTACGATACCGGAGACATCCAGATCCAGGTTAAACCCCGCTCCAAGTGTACCCCTGCTCCAGGTATAACCTCGCTCCCGGTGTGACCCCGCTCCAGGTATGACCTCGCTCCAGGTGTGACCCCGCTCCACGGTTAACTGTGAGACAAGGAGGCACAAGGACTCCCGGGAAGGAATGAAGTTAGTAACAACATGGACATGGGACATGAGTATAAACAGAAGGAGAGGGGAGCTCAGTGTGTCATAGGAAGTCCCCCGGCAGTCTAGGCCTATAGCAGCTTAAGTATAAGCGTTATCAAAGAGGAAAGTCTTTAGCCTACTCTTAAATGTAGAGACGGTGTCTGCCTCCCAGACTGAAACTGGGAGCTGGTTCCAGAGAAGAGGAGCTTGATAGCTGAAGGCTCTTGCTCCCATTCTACTTTTGGAGACTCACATCAGGTTCATCACCAAATCCGCCTTCTTCCACCTAAAAAACATCTCACGTCTCCGGCAATCACTCTCTGACTCTGTGACAGAAACCCTCGTCCATGCTTTCGTCACCTCCCGTTTGGACTACTGCAATGGAGTTCTGTCCGGGGTTCCTAGCAAGCCCTGGACAGGCTCCAGTATGGGCAAAACTCAGCTGCCAGGGTTCTCACCCGCACCAAGCCCTGGCAGCACATCACCCCCACCCTCATCCACCTCCATTGGCTCCCGGTCAAGGCCCGCATCACCTACAAAATCCTCCTCCTCACCTACAAATCCTCAATGCCCTGGCTCCTCAGTACCTATCTGACCTCCTCCACCCCTAAACACAGTCCCGGAACCTGAGATCCTCAGGCACGGGTCAGCTCTCCATCCCTCACACAAGACTGCGAACTTTTGGGGACAGGGCTTTCAGTGTGACAGCCCCCACACTCTGGAACTCTCTCCCCATAGAGCTCCGCAACGCACCATCTCTGGACACCTTCAAAAGACTCCTCAAAACCCACCTCTTCACCAAGGCCTATGGCCTCTAGCTACTGCTATGTTCCATTGTTGTGTTTATTTATGTCTTTGTTAAGCGTCCTTGGGCTTCTTGAAAGGCGCTATATAAATCCAAGTTATTATTATTATTATTATGATCACTATCAGTTCTCTGTTCAATGGCTTGTCGAAAGCTCTGATGAATGATCTATAGGTAAGTGTATCGCCCTTGAACGCTGAAACGTCTTTAACTGGTAGCTGAGCCTGTTTCTGTTGAGTAACCATCATCTCTGCAATCATATTTTGCTTCTGCATTACTTGAAGAATGCCATCACTGCTTCTGTCACGCTGTTGTCTGTCAGTGTTGTCTGTGGGTCTTGACCTCACATCCTGTGGCTGTGTAAATTGCAACGACTTGGATGACATCTTACCTCCAGATACAGGTAAGTTAGCGAACGGATGTTGTCTCCGTTCCTCTTCCTTCACTTGAGCTCCACCTGCCACATGTGATGGGAAATAGCTGTTCATGCCATCTTCTGATCTCTCATACTCTTTCAACACCTTTACTTGGGCTCTTTTCTCAGCAATAGTAGCCTCTAAAATCAGTCTTTCCATTATTCCATAATTCAAGCTCCTGTATCTCTTGTAAGGCTGCAGCACGTTCAACTAATCCAGCTAGCTTTGCTTCTTCATTTGCACAAACTGATGATCTGACAGACATGACAGATGAGCGTCCAACATTTGAGCCCTTTCTTTGTGCTGGTTTGTTAAAGCCAACTTGTGATGCACTATTTTCAGGACATACATCATCATGTTCATCGTTAGTACTGCCTGTCTCATCATCATCAGATGCTCTATTTCCACTGGAAGATGGCGGCGCGGTTAGACGCAGCGGCCCAGCGCTCTTGTTTTGGCAGTGTATGTATGTTTTTTGTGTGTGTATGCCTTCTCACTGGAGTGATAGAGGGATATCTGCAATACAGCAGAGCAGAGCTGCTTAATGTGGCGGACAAACTTTGCACTCCGCACACCAATTGGAACTTTATTCCACTGGAGATACGGCGTTCTCCCCCGGAAGGAGGAACCAGCGTTGCCCCGGAGACTCTGCGGAGACGGCAGCGTCACACAAGACGCAGGCGGGGTAAGAGAGGGGGGCTACGAGCTAGGCTCAAGGCTAACCCCTACAAACTGGCGATACCAAGCCTCTTCCTTGCCAATACCCGGTCACTCAGCAACAAGATGGACGAGTTAAGACTGCGGATTACATCGCGCTGCCTGGAGTACTGTGTGATGTTAATAACAGAGACTTGGCTGGACTCGCACACCCCGGACGCTGCTATCGAGCTAGCAGGCCGTGTTGTTTATAGAGCGGACCTTACCATTCACTCCGGTAAGAGCAGGGGTGGAGGACTTTGTATTTACATCAACAGCAGCTGGTGCACTGACGCCAGGTGTAAAATAGGCGTTGGTGTAATGGATACCAAACTTGTGACCTTAGTGATGCTGAGTGAATGAACCCTTAGATGATGGTTCTATGAATGTCATTTACAATCTCCACAGGTTGTCCGGTAAGAACATGAATATGATGACGATGTATCAATTAGTCCAGGTCACACACACTCTCTTTGAGATACCACTCATTTATTTATTGAAGATGTTTTTTAAATCCTTTTATGAATAGTGTGGATAGTGGTTACTAAATACAGAAAATAAAATAGAAAACATGAGCAGGTATTAGTAACATGAAGTAATAATAAAACAAACAGTATTGTATGTAATTAAATGTAAGCTAAACAGTTTAAAACAGGAATAAAAGGAAGAGAACGCAGCCTTCTGAACTTTAAGGGAGCGTCAACAAATAGCAGACTCAGGCTCTCAGGCAGTACAATGAGCAGAGTGCACACAGAGGGTGATATGAGTAATTGTGCGACGGTCCCTTAATGACGGCCGCGTATGCCCGTTCACTGCGCTGTTCTAACTTAAATGATTGTTGACACCGAAACACACAACTTATCATTCAAACTATTATAGAACACGAGCATGAGCATTATAACATGATACAGGTGACTTTAGAATTATTATAAAGATGCAGTTACTAAACAATAGACAACTATAACAAATACTCACTTTCTCATGGACGCACAGGAAAAGACCATATCAATAATAAATAGAAAAGAGTCCAGAAAGGTGCAACACTGATGCTGAGCTGAGTTGGAGGACAAAATGAGGTTTGTGATCTGCGCAGAAGGTGATTGGAATCACGGCACTCTCTGGACATGTGAAGACCATGCGCCAAACCACAGACTATTGGTCCGTGCATGTGATCAATGCATGGGCTGGTGAGGGGATGCTTTTGGTTAAACTGCTGCACCTTCTGAACACCAGGGTTATTGAAACACACTGTTCCCCGGAGATAGAATACCTGATGCTGAGCTGTAGACCTTTTTACTTGCCCTAGGAGTTTACATCTGTCATGATAACAGATGTCTATATACCACCAAATGCTAACGCTAAGCTAGCCTTGGAGCAGCTACAGAGGTCCATAAACAACTACATGTCAGTACAACCAGACAGCCTTGTTATTGCAGCATGAGACTTTAATATGCCAATTTAAAATCTGTCATGCCGAAGTTCTTCAAAAATGTAAACTTCCCTACAAGAGAGCAAAACACACTGGACCAGGTCTACACCAGCATTCCAGATGCCTACAGAGACACTCCACTCCCACATCTTGGACTGTCAGACCATCTGTCCCTGTCTCTGACTCCAGCATACAGACCCCTGATCTGTAGACAGAAACCATCCATTAAAACAGTTCAGGTGTGGACTGAGGAAGCCACCTCAGCTCTACAGGACTGTTTTGATGCCACAGACTGGGATATATTTGCTGAGGAGACAGATCTGGAGGGACACACAACAGCTGTCCTCTCCTACATAAACTTTTGTGCTGAAGGTGTGGCTGGGACAAAATCATCAAAGTCCTTTCCGAATCAGAAACCGTGGCTCAACGGCAAGGTGCGGACCCTGCTCAGAGCACGGGACTCTGTCTTTAAATCTGGGACCTCACAGGAATACAAAGAGGCGCAAAAGAGACTGTGGAGGGGGATCAGGGAGACCAATCGCAGATATAAACAACGCATAGAGGAGCACTTTAAGAACAACGACTCCAAGTGCATGTGGCAGGGGATAAAAACCATCGCTGGCTACAAAAACAACCGCACAGCCTTAAGTCCCACAGACAACACTATTCCTGATACCCTGAATCACTTCTTCGCTCGGTTCGACCGGGAAAACAAAGAAACCAACACCCAGCCTGCACTACCAGAGCAAGACCAACCGATAAAGCTCCAACAACCACCAGGTCAGATCCGTCCTGCGCAGAAGTCAACATAGGAAAAGCGACAGGACCGGATGGGGTCTCCGGACGAATCATTAAGGCCTGTGCAGACCAGCTAGTAGGGGTATTTACCACCATCTTCAACCTCTCGCTTGAACAGTCTGTTGTTCCCACATGCCTTAAGGCAACCACCATCGTCCCTGTACCCAAGAAAACCACAGTGAACTGCCTGAATGACTATCGGCCAGTTGCTCTTACCCCCATAATCACAAAATGTTTCGAGAGACTAGTCTTCTCCTACATTAAAACTGTCATCCCTGCCGATCTTGACCAACACCAGTTTGCTTATCGGACAAACAGATCGACAGATGATGCAATCACAACAGCTCTTCACGCAGCCTTTACACACCTGGATCACAACAACACATATGTAAGGATGCTGTTTGTTGATTTCAGTTCTGCTTTCAACACAATAATTCCACACAAACTGGTCCAAATTTAGCAACTTGGGCTTAGGCAGTTCACTGAGCACATGGGTGCTGGACTTCCTCAGGAACAGACCCCACCGTGTCAGGATGGGGGGGCCACACCTCAGCCACTCTGACCCTGAGCACTGGAACACCACAGGGGTGCGTCCTCAGTCCTTTTCTCTACTCCCTCTTCACATATGACTGCTCAACTATTCACCCCACTAACACCATGGTAAAATTTGCAGACGACACTGCTGTAGTAGGACTGATAACCAACAACAACGAGACAGCCTACAGGGAGGAGATCCAACATCTGACACAATGGTGTTCCATAACAACCTGGATTTAAACACAACTAAAACAAAAGAAATGATAATAGACTTCAGGAGAGCAAGACGGGTGGAGCACTCTGCCCTCTGCATACTTGGAGAGGAAGTAGAGAGGGTGGACTGCTTCACGTACCTCGGAGTCTACATTTCAGCTGACCTCACCTGGTCCAAAAACATCTCTCATCAGGTGGGGAAGGCCCAGCAGAGACTCTACTTCCTCAGGAAGCTGAAGCAGGCTCACCTTCCTCAACACCTGCAGATCAATTTCTATCGGGCAACCATTGAGAGCCTCCTGACTTACTGCTGCACTGTGTGGTTTGCTAGCTGCACAGTAGACGACAGGAGGGACCTGACCTGAGGAGATACAGGACAATTAAAACACACACAAACAGACTACGAAATAGCTTTTACCCATAGGCTGTCTAGTGTGTAGACGGTACAACCCAGTTGCTCACATCTGCATCCTTTTTTTCTTCAGGCAGAAGATCTTCTATTTGCCTACTGAGCTCTTTAAACTCCACAATAAGAGGGTTGAAATCATCATGCATTAACTTTTGCACTTTTTGCAAATTGCCTGCATCACTCATCAAACTGTCAACTTCTTTCCTTTTACCAGTTATCCGAGCTAATACTCCCATCCTGGTTCCAATGAGCCGATGCAGTTTATCCTCCAGTGCTCTCTCAGTTAACTTGCTCATTCTTTTAGAATCCATTTCCACAGCATCAATTACTTCCTTATCTTCAACCATCATATCAGCAAAGTAATGCGTGCAAATGAGTAAAAAGTATTTCCACTTTTCTCATCAGACAGGTGCATCACAACTTCTCAAAAACGCAGAAACTTCTATGGCTTTTCCTTAAGGCATGCTGTCGTATTTGCACGTGGAGAAATCCACTGAATAGCTAATTAACACGTTGTATCAAATTAGCCTCATCAATCTTCATTAACTTCAGAGCAGCTGGCGATCGATCCTTTCTTTACCTTGTCCGACGTTTTCATTCAGTCAAAAACATACCGCGTCGTTGCATTGAGCACTTCTTCCAAGCGGTACTTTGGACTTTTCCTTCAGAATTCCCCGGTTGTGTAGCATCCAGCGCTTGTGGTCCGTCCTGCTAGCGTTAGCTAGTTTCCTCTGAGCAGTTTTCTACTAATGTAGTGGCATTCCGTCTGGATCCCAAAAATAAGCCACAAACGAGCTGTAGGCACAGTAACTTCAGTCTGACGCGAATGACAGGAGATGGAATCCAGTTTTAAAAATGTTTACTGAAAAAAAGTTAGATATTACATAGTGTTACCACGGTAGAAAAAATGATGTGCTTCCCCTTGTCTAACGCAGCTCTCTGCCTCCTGACTCTAATACACACTCACTCTCTCACTATATTGAAGGGAGCAAAATCATCAAAATTCAATATACATGGATTTGTCTCTTTACCTATTTAAACATTACCTAAGTCAGCTGCAATAACTAGAAATTATGAATTTTGCATGTTTTGCAATTTAACTTATATTCACGCATTGTGGCTCTTACAGTTATCGTCTCCGACCAAAACTCTGCTGGCTCCCCTGTTCCCTCCGGCTGCGGTCGGAGGCTGAGGCAGGAAAAGCCAACACAATATAGAGTGATATTGTGCTTTTAGCTGACGTGTGTCGCCTCACTGTTTTGAGCAATGCTCCTTCATGTCTATGTAGAGCGAGCACAAGTGCCAGCAACAGGACATTGACTTTCGTTGACTTAATGGCAACAGGTGTCGCTGTTAACAAGACATTTCTGATTCTTACAAACCAGTCCCTTTAAAGTGGTGCTTTGTGTGATTCTTTGTGGAGAAACTCAATTTTACAGATCTGTCGAATAAAGCTGAAGTAGGTGAGATCGGAAGCAAATATGATTAAAAAAAGTTATTTTTCTAAAAATGGTCACTCTGTCATGACAGTAGTACATGAAATAGGTAATCTGAAAAGATCATGTGCCTCTGTGTCCTCCGGTGCTTCTAATGGCATCTGCAAGATTTCACAGACGGGAGGAAAGAACCAGTCAGAGCTGATCTGAGGTCTGCCGTCCAGCTGCTGTCACTGAGAACCAGCTGTCAATCACTCGCGAACGCCGATCAAACGGTCAAACAAGGCAGCGTTGATTAAATATGAATCAATATTCTGTTACGTTAATGCCTATTTCTCTCCTCAGATGTTTCTCAGAATCATCTTGTAGTGCACGGTTTAGCTGTAAAATGAGAAAGTTTGTGACCCGGAAGCCATGTTGAGATTCTCTTGAGGAATACTAAGCACCACTCACATGACCTAAGCACAGCCAATAGGAACGCTCCTCTCTGTGAAATGACCTGCGATTGTCCTCCCGTCACCGGCTTTTCCAAAGCCTGAAAACAGAGCCATGAGGAGGAACAGAAGTCTAGTTTATCTCTCAGAACACTTGAATTACAATATGCTGAAAGGTTATTATGGGATTTTTTGCCCAATGACGCCAAAATATACTGCCTACTGAAGCTTTAAATCAACTAATTGATTGGTCAACAAAATCGTATGAGTGTTAGTCCGACCATGATATTCTTAACCTAACCCTAAACCAGGGAATGTCGCCATAGACACCCAGTTCATAATACTGCAAATACAAGAGCTCTCATCAGTGGGTCATAGGTTTAGTCACCTCATTCAGCAATAGATAGTGACTTATATTAACAGACATTTATTTGAATGGAAATCTTCAGATTATTACTATAAATAACACCTTCCTTATTCCTTTTGCCCACACTTTCACTCTGCCTGTGATATTATGATTATCACCATCAGAATTATTGTAATTTCTATTGCTTGCCTTTCTTGTGATTTATACATTTATTTTTCTCTCACTGCTGGGTCTAATATTTCTTTGTTATTTTGAATGTTTTTATCCTGGAGTGAGAGGATTTTACTGAGCCCCATGGGGTTCTCAACCAGAGATGGGATTCCATATTCTCCCCTTTCTTGTTTCCAATGTTTTTGTTTATCATTGTTTTTTGTGATCGTGTGGGATTTGGTGCATCATTGGGTTTAATTAAAGAACATTATTTGAATAAACCGACAAATAATTTCCACATTGTAAAGCCTCTCAGGCTACCACGAATAAAAAGATAATTTTGTATTTTTTCCTCATTGTAGGAAAACTGATCAAACCTTAACTTGAAACCCAAACTGAGCATTTCAAGTCTCTATGCCTGATGTCTTGAACACTAACATGTTCCTTGTAAAGTGGTGGACACACTGCTCGCTTGAGGCTCGCGTGAGTCTGGCGTGGCGTGTTGTTTTTTATTTCGGCGTCCATGTTAACAGGTTAGAGTGGACACACTGCCCGCATGAGACGCGCGTCATTTTATAGAATAGAAGGGTCGCCTATTTTACACGCGAGCCCCTCGCGTCTCAGCTGCGTGTCCCAGCAGCAACAGACAGTGATGGTGATCTATTGACAGTATATGGATATCATATCAGCTACATAATACAGTTTACATGTCTAGACATCTGTAGAATATGTCACAGACAGTGAAGGTGATCTATTGACTGTATATGAACATCATACCAGCAAGATTACTACAGTTTCCATGTCTAGACATCTGTAGAATATGTCACAGACAGTGAAAGTGATCTAGTGACTGTATATTAACTTCATACCAGCAAGACTTTACTACAGTTTCGAGGTTTATCTGTAGAATATGTTACGGAGATGAAAAAAAAGTAAAGTTAAGTAAACTTGTTTTTAAATCAACACTTCCTGCTTTCATTTCAAAATAAAAGCCCTCAGGCGTTTTTTCTATAGACAGAATCCCTTCATTTGTTAACACGAGGCTTTTATTCTGAAATATGAGCAGTCAGTGCTTTGGAACACGCAGTCACTTTGGGGGCTCAAAAAATTGATAAAGTTTGGGGTTTAAATCAACACTTCCTGCTTTCATTTCGAAATAAAAGCCCTAAAGCGGGTTTTCTTTGCACAGAATTCCTTCATTTGTTAACACAAGGCTTTTATTCTGAAATATGTGCCGGACAGTGATGTGGAACAAGCAGTGACTTGGAAAGCATCATAAATGAATACAGTACTGAGTTTTAATTGTGGATTATTACTATTATTTACTAATTACCACACGTTTCTGAACCTTTCTCTGTCTAAATTAAATATAAATTATATTTATCATGAAGTTAAATGGCCATTAAAAGGCAAACTCTATGTAGAAATAAAGGGCTGTCAGCAGCATCAGAAACACAGCTGACAGGTAGCAGACACGCTCCCGACAGGCAGCCCACTCGCGTCTAGTGCGGTGTGCATCACGCAGCCACGACGCGACGCTGCCGTCACGCGAGCCTCATGCTGGCAGTGTGCCCACGGCTTAAGGCTTTCTTTTACTCACTTTATTGACGCAAACCAGATCAGGCAGCTTGTTAAGATATTGTTATAGAGGTGCAGAAACACATTTCCCACCATGCACTGCTTCCAAAGTCACAAAGCTCACAAAGTGTTTTTGGAGTGGGATTTGGATGCAATCCAAAACCAACCTTTTGCTGCTAACGATCTCTTTGACATTCATTAATGACCTACAAAGTCAGGCAGAAAAATATTTCATACACATTTCCATCTAATCCATTTTCTAACATAGGGCAATGTGTCAAACACTTTATTTGATTTTTTTTTGCATTTTGCAGAGTCCTTTGTAAAATTACTTTTGCTTGGACTTTTTTTTTTTTTATCACATTATCATACATCTAGTATGTTTGCATGTTTAAAAATCAAGTTCCCCTGAATTTACTATCGAGACTCATCTGTGAAGAGTTTGCACACAAGCCTGAATTTTTCAAATGCATTTTAAACCCAGTTATGTGAAAAAATAATCATTAGATGTGGAAACTTTGCACTCTAAGTGTGACACTTTTTTTTTTAAACTCTATATGAAAAATGTGCATTATGAAACAATATGCAGCCCAAGCCCTCTGATGCAGGAGCAGCCGAATCACATCTACATCACTTTATGATGTCAGGAGTCCAGGCTTACACATTATTAAAAAAGTTAATGTTCAAAGAAACATGAATAATTACAGTACCTGCTGATCCTGAACAGCAGCTTAGCGAGCTGAATTTGGTGGCAGTTGCCCAGCACACTTAAAGTGTGTTTACACTGAAAAGGAACTGATTAGAAGTTAATTTTAGAGGCGGTGCGACTGCATATGAAGTTAATGCCAAGTTGTGAGTGGACGCAAATTTGTTCCTATTATTCCAAATTACAAACCAAAATCACAATAGTTAAAGCTGTAGATTTTTGGTCTCTAGAGGGCAGAAGTACTCCATAACCAGCTGAAATCACAAACTCTGATATACTTATCACCTTATAAAGCTGTTCTGGCTCCAGAGACGAGAAGAAAAGGAAACATGGGAGGGGGGATTTGGGGATTTTACTGTTGTTGGTTGAGGTGGAGTGCATTATGAACTATTAACTGACGATTATTTTCATTATGGAATAATCTGTTCACTTTCTCCATTGATTGATTGTTTATTTGGTTTGTAATTTCTGAAAATAGTGAGAAATTAGGTATATAGGCCACGGTTGAGTAGTTTAATATATAACAAAACATCATATTTTATTATGTTTAACATGTTTTTTTGTGCAAGAATCTTATATTGCAAAGTAACTACTACCTCAAATGTGTACTCAAGTACAGTACTTGAGTAAATGTAGGCTACTTAGTTGCATTCCACAACTGCTGAGGAGGCAGGTCACCTTCAGGCGAACATTATGTGATTTATTGCAAATTATGACTTATTATTATTTAGAAATGGTATAAAACAGCAAGGTAGTCAAATGTGTTGATAATAAACTGGTGCAATGATGGGTCACTAATGAAGATCAGAATTAGGCCAGTTGACTTTGTTCAAGTATAGTTTAGTATTAATTATAACTTAATTAGATGATGTTGAGGTCATATTGTCAGCATCAGGTAGATTATGTGAGATCCTTCCTGCTGAGAGGCTGCTGCTGTGATGTCAAACTGACACCTAGTGTGTGTGCATGTGTGTGCGTGTGTGCGCGTACATGTGTGTTCGTGAACGCGCGGCGGATACCCATCACAAACCAAGATGGCGGCGGAGCGGACAGCCGGCTCGGCACAGTGACTGACAGACGAAGCGTCGCTCGGTCGGACAGCTAACGGTTACACTCTGACACCGACACCCGTACAGGTCACCGACGGCGGTGTGATGAACCAGTACCGGTAGACGACCCCGGGGGAAGTTGTGTGTGAGGACTACATTGCCGTCCACTAGCGGGGTGAGTAGGAGCTGATGAACCGTTAGAGTGAGTGAGTGACCGGCTCCGGAGGGATTTACCGAACAGCTGCTGCTTACGTGCTACAACGAGCTAGAAATCCCTCATGCTAGCTGTGGCAGCTCACTGCTTACGTGCATTTCTTTACAATTGGTCCATGTTTTGACTGATATTGCATTTGCATTGCTTGTTACCTCGCTGGTTCGTTCCCGGAGCTGAGTGCTGTGCGTGCCACAGTGTGTGTGCCACAGGTTGGTCGCAATTAAACGCCTCTTTGTGGATCTTTTCGTCACCTGTGCTGCGTGTAAACTAAACAACTAGTCCCATCACATGAACCCTGTAGTACCCTGTGGTACCCTGTGGTACCCTTTGGAGCCCTGTGGTACCCTGTGGAACCCTGTGGTACCCTTTGGAGCCCTGTGGAACCCTGTGGTACCCTTTGGTACCCTTTGGAGCCCTGTGGAACCCTGTCGAACCCTGTGGTACCCTGTGGTGCCCTTTGGAGCCCTGTGGTACCCTGTGGTACCCTGTGGAACCCTTTGGTACACTTTGGTGCCCTTTGGAGCCCTGTGGTACCCTGTGGTATATGTCTGCTATACCCGCTAGCGTGCGGTCGGTAAGAAGTCAAAATACCCCCAAAACACTAGTCCGCTTCCCTCTCCGTGTGTCCCCTCCTAAAGGGAGGAGATTTGAGCTTCTTCACTTTGTACTTTTCAGTCTCAGAAAATGCCTCTCGCTTAACCTCGCTATTTATAGGCGGTGGCACAAAATGTGCAAGGAGTCATTTCATGTTTTGTAAAGCACTTGAAGTCAAGTCAATTTAAAATGTAGCCTAATATCACAAATAATAAAATTGCCTCAAGTGGTTTTACAATCTGTACAGAATATGACATCGGGATAAGGAAAAACTCCCCCAAAAATATCTTTGAAATGGGGTACAAATGAAAGAACCCTCAGCAGAGCAACTGGAGGGATCCCTATCCCTGGACAAACAGACATGCAATAGATGAACAGAAATAGAGCAACTTAATACAGTTACAATAAAGACAATCAGGATACATAGATTGTAAACATACAATATATGAAGAAACCCAGACTATGAGGTCGACATTGGTTTTGATAGAGCTTTTAAGATGTCACTGGTGGTGTAAAGCAAAAGGCAGGAGAGTTTGTCACTGTGGAAAAGGGTGGTGGGTGTACTGTATGCTAATGCAGCCTTGCAAATACAACTAACATTTGGAAGTTTGGGGGATATGTTCACTGATCTTGTGGTGCTTTAGGGTTGTGTACTGGCAAGAATCTGGCGATATGATATATATTCATGATAAAGGGGAAACGATTCAATATATTGCGATATATTGCAATACTGTAAGCAAGGCAATATATTATGATTTTTTATTTTTTTTAATTTAATTTCAGAAATACTGTCATAGTATGAAGACAGACCAGAAATGTGCCATTTTAGAATAGCCAAAAGTGGGCATGTCTGTTAAAGAGAAACTCGTGGGTACCCATAGAACCCATTCACATTCACATATCTGTTGGGCTGTCAGATTTTTAAGAGGTTAATTCAAAATCGATACAGTGTTTTGGAGAATCGATACAGTTTGCACAACATAATATCGCGATACTCATGTGTATCAATATTTTCTTACATACCAATGGTGCATCACTAGATGCTAAGATAATAGATAATAGATAATAGAGTGCTGCAGGAATGAGTCCTAAAACCCAGAAATGAGTTAGTATTTTAGCACTTCCAGTTTCCTCATCTGGAAGTCAATGGGTTTTTTGAATGTTTTTTTTGTTAGATGCCTGAAATAAGGTTTGTGGTTAACACAAGCTGAAGAGATTTTAATGTTTTGTTCTACGACATAAAATGCATCAATAAATATCCCACTCATGAATTTTGAAGCCTTAATGTGTCTTAAAAAAAGGTGGTTGCCATCAAGTGGCTAAATGAGACTAGTGACATCACGCCGACTCGTCCTCCTTTACAGCCTCGTTATTTATAGTTTCGCTCATGTCACCGTGATGCAGTTGATTTATAGCCTAACGTTAGCTTTTTACTACTGGCCATTGCATTCACGGTTCAAAAAATCATAAAGTGGTGTTCATTACTGGAGATTATTTTGCTGAACAAAAGGTGTAAGTATCATAAATATGTGTTTGCCACAGAGCTGATTTTCTGCAGTAATCCAAAACCCAATGGAAAAATCCCATTGGCTTTTTGTTGAGGGAACCAGGGCGATGCTAACTTGCTGGTTGGCCCACAAAATACGTGATCCCTGGAGCTCTCTATATGTCTGTCTGAGAAATTTGAGCAAACTGAGCTGAAGAAAGGGAAACACACCAGGAGTTAGTGGAGTTAGTCCACTGACTGCCACTGACTGCTCCTTTCTGATAGACATTAGACAAGGTGACGGCCACCTTCAGGGCTTCACATTCTGATGGTGTTGCATGCACACTGGACAGACAAGTCTGGTCAAATCATACTTGTGACAGAAATACTCTGAAGCCTGTCATTTGAAAACCTCAGCTCAGCTATGCATACCAGAAAGGTAACCTACACTGTAATCCTGTAAATCCTCTGCTTGGTTTTTGCTTTTCATTCAACAGTCTCTTCACATATCATGGAACTCTCATGGTGAGATTCTGTTATTGTGCACAATGAAGGACGGGATGTTTGTGCTTAGTCTTATTGCCGTGTCTGTTCATGTTTGGAGGGCAGAAGGGGCGCCCTATTGGAATGTCAGAGAGGAAAGACAATCATCGACTGTGTAGTCTTGTGCAGGTCCATCCAAGAAGAGAATTTACGGCAGTGAGTAAAGAGATGGTTAGATGGTGTCTGCTTAGCTGATTGAAGACCTCAGATCCACTCAGTAACCCTGGCTCCTCTTATCCTGACAGCAGCCTCAGGGTTAATGCCTGCTGTCCTCCTATAACTAACACCAAATGTCCCCTCATGTGGCAGTGATGGTGTTAATACCTCAAGGCATAGACTGCAGGTTATTCCCATCTTGCGTAATTCAGTGAACACAAACAAGGTGGGCAAATAAGAATCACACTTCATAGTGCTGTCAGGTACAGAGTGTGGGTGCTCACCCCTCTCATGCTTTACGGATATTCATGTACAGTATTTCACCATAGCATCCACTTTAACTTGTTCTGCATGAGAGCGCACGCCAAACTGGAGGTTGTATCAAGACTGTTTCTTTGGCAGTGAGTAGAAGTCCGATGTTGTAGTCTGCTGTTGTTTAATTTAAAAAGTGTTTCTGCAGTTTTGCACCAGGAACTGTGTAAGAGCCACATTATTTGTATTTGGTACGTTTTGTATGTTGTTCTTACATGTTCTAATATTATTTAAGTTCATACAAAAGTGTATGTATACTTTGAATAGTGTGTTATAGGTGGACTTAGCTAAGTTTATGTTTATATTAGGGCTGTCAACCAATTCAAATATGGAATCGCGATGAATCTCAAATTAATCGCACATTTTTATCTGTTCTAAATGTACCTTAAAGGGAGATTTGTCAAGTGTTTAATACTCTTATCAACATGGGAGTGGACAAATATGCTGCTTTATACAAAAGCATGTATACTGTATGTTTATTATTGTAAATCAATTAACAACACAAAACAATGACAGATATTGTCCAGAAACCCTCACAGGTACTGCATTTAGCATAAAACAATATGCTCAAATCATATTATGGCAAACTGCAGCCCAACAGGCAACAACAGCTGTCAGTGTGTCAGTGTGCTGACTTGACTATGACTTGCCCCAAACTGCATGTGATTATCATAAAGTGGGCATGTCTGTAAAGGGGAGACTCGTGGGTACCAAGCCCCCAGGAAGAGTGCCGGTCGTTGATCCCAACTTTCGAGTGGCCAAATGGCGGTACTGTAACTTCCGTGTCTGTCAAGTGATGCCATTGGGACCAAAAAAGACTTTTCCCATAGACTTACATCGGGAAAGAGACGTCTGTAACTCAGCGGATAATTTTTTTTGAGGTGAATCAACTACCCAGTATGAACACTCTAATAGCCTTCATTAAAAAAAATTAGTTTTTAAAGTTGTAAAATGCACTATTAGCCAAACCAGAGTTATTTCCCTTCCTTAGTTCATGTGAGTGAGACCCAGACCGAGGCTGGAGCGCAAGCCATGACGACGGCGTGACGTTGGGACCCCGTGACCGGGTCATGTGACCGAGCAGACGCTAATGCTCATGTTCCATGTGCCCAAGATCCAGGTACTTCTCCAGACGTAAGTGGAGCCATTTAGGCTTCATGCGCCACTGAGCAACTTTCATAGGAATCAACGAGGCCCCGCCTCTAACGCTGTATCCAGTTCTCTTAATACATCCATGGTGGGTACCCATGGAACCCATTTTCATTCACATATCTTGAGGTCAGAGAAAGGGAAAATGGCAATGACAGTTTTTCCTCGCCAAAAATGTAGCGTAAGTTTGGAGCGTTATTTAACCTCCTTCCCGACAAGCTAGTATGACATAGTTGGTACCAATGGATTCCTTAGGTTTTCTAGTTTCGTATCTCCTCTCTATCCTTAAAACCAAGACAGCTACCTCTCAAAAATCGCAAGCTGTGTTAATGCGTTAAAGAAATTAAAGGGCGTTAAAAAAAAAAAGCCCTTATATTGCTCTATATATGGGGGGGAATGTTGGGTGTTTGTAAATTATAGAGTATGGTCCAGACCTGATCTATATGATCAAGATAACCTCTGTTGATGATTTTACGCTATATAAATAAATTGAATTGAAGATTGAATTGAATTATTCTTTAGGTCCACATGTTTTTGTTATTTATGACAGGTGACAGTGCGTTCAGGCAGTTCTTTACTGTGCATGTGTAAAGAAGTTTAGGAACTATGTAGGGCTACCACCTCTTAGTCGACCAGCTGGGAGGAGGCCACGGGGAAGACCCAGGACTAGGTGGAGAGATTACATCTCCACACTGGCCTGGGAATGCCTCGGGATCCCCTAGTCAGAGCTGGTTAACATGGCCCGGGAAAGGGAAGTTTGGGGTCCACTGCTGGAGCTGTTGGCCCCGCGACCCGACCCCGGATAAGAGGTTGAAGATGAGTGAGTCATTTTTTATGCTTTTTTCATGCTGAATGGCTTATTCTTAAGAAACTTATGAGCACGTCTCTGGTAAAAAGGGATGCACCGCTACCACTTTTTTTTCAGACTGAGTACAAGTACAAGTACTTACATTTGGGTACTCGCCGATACAGAGTACGAGTTTTTCTCTGTGCCAAAAGACCCTCGTTGACAGCCAGCTGGAGGGTGTGAGCGACACACGGCAGGCTGGGGAGTCCTGCATAAGAGGCGGTGCGCCTTTATTATGTTTTTGGCATTGTCCCAGAGCACAACGTGAACAGAACTTTTTGGAATGCCCCACGTCTGTAGCATATCATCAAGAGCACCTGCTATGGCTTAGCCAGTGTGCGAACCCCGAAACTGCTTTGATTGTAGAACAACTGTCTGCAGAGTAAAATCCTCATTAATCCACTGCGCAGTTAAACTGATGAGAGACATTGGGCAGACACTGCTAGTCCAAATACCAGTGGTGAAACTGAAGGCTGAAATGTCCTGCAATAGGCAGTTGATGTGCTTTTTCACAAAGTCATGCAGCTTTGGTAATGCGGTTTCTGTTATGTGGCGTCGGCTGAGAATCTCATACTTTGACTTCAGTATACTAACAAGACAGCGAAATCCCGTATTATCAACAACTGACAGAAGCTGGTCATCAAGAGCAATGTACTGGGTAAGGGCTTCTGTTATTTTTACCGCCCGTGGGTTGTCTCGCTTCTCCAGTGTTTGCTGCAAAGTTGTTTTTTGCTGTTTCCCGCTGCTAGCATTAGCAAACTCCTTGAATGCTGCGTCCTGTCGGTTCTTAAAATGTTTTATCAAATTGCTTGTGTTAAATGTGCTGCTTTTCACTCCTCCTCTTGACAATTTAGCAGTGCATAGTTTGCAGACTGTTCTGCTTTTTTCTTCATCGCTTAGCGTAAAATAACTCCAAACTGCTGAAATGACTGCTCCCCCACCTAACGCTACCTGCTCAATTGACGAGAGGTTGACTTCACGCTGCCATAAAGTGGTATCGGTGTCACTGTATTGGAGCAGTTTTGCGAGTACGAGTACGTGAGTACAGTATCGGACCCGATACTGGTATCGGTATTGGTGCATCCCTACTGTTAGGGGTGGGCGATACATAGAATATAGTCGATGTATCGCAGCTTGTCCCACGCGCGGTGTGTAAATGAAATCACGAAAATCGACTACAAATTGTCACCGGCATGAGACTCACTTTGGCATTTCCTTCTCTCCCTCTCTCCTATGGCTCCCTCACACAGACACACACACACACACACACACACATACACACACATACATCACAGACTCCGCCCCCATCCAGACCTCTCCTGGGCGAGTGTGTGTGATGTATTCAACCGGCGTGTTTTTGTATTCGGAGGGACGCAGCGGAGAGAGAAAGCCTGGAGAAAGCGGAAGAAGAGAAAACGACGAAAGCAACCAGAACCAGCCCAGAAGCAAATGACTCTGACTTCCTCACTTTCCAAAGCAATTCCATATGACCAGTAGTGCAAAATGCAAAGAAATCCCGGCCGCTGTTAACACCTACATCACAAAGCCGGTTAGCGTTCTTGAAAAGCCCAGATTCAAAAGACTCATTAAGACACTTGATCCAAAATATGCCTGGTTGCAATTTTTTTGCGGCGAAAGCTCTACCGGAGTTCTACATTTCAGTGAGAGAAAAGTTGTTTTACCAGCTGACAGAGGTGACCCACTTCTCCACAACTACCGATCGGACCGTTCAACTAACAGAACCAAAGCTGTGAGCCTTAATAAGTGGACCAGACAGTTTTGGCCACAGGCTACACCTTGCGATTGGTGAGTCTTTCTACACTGCTGGGAAAATAATAATTTTTATTATCAGTAATGTTATAACAGCTTACTGGTAAACATAACAATAAGTTACTTTACACTTATTACACACCATTTATCAAAATATATGTATTGCCAGATAACTAGTTGGTTAAAGTGAATACTGTTGGATACTGTTTTGTTCAATTTAATTTGTGATTAAAATTGTTCCGATAGAATCCACTAATGAATATAAACAAGAAGGTTTTAATGCAGACATACAGTGTGCTGCAGGGACTACAAAAATCATCATATTGGTGTGATTGAATGCATCAAAGGGTTAAATCGATCATTTATGAAGCGCTTAGAGGATATTTGAAAATATCGCAATATATATCGTGTATCGCGATTATGCCTAAAAATATCGCGATCTAATTTTTTGGCCATATTGCCCAGCCCTACCTACTGGTAAACACAAGATTTGAAGTGGTGCTTTTATGTGTTTCTTTGTAGAGAAACTCAGTTTTACAGATCTGTCAATTAAATCAACCAATTTCTGTGTTTTTCTTTGGTCAAACAACGTGGTGCTAGTAAGATGCAGAGAAGTCTGCAAAACTTTGGATCAAATAGAACATCAAGTCTGTAATGAGCTGAGATGAGAATCGCCTGCAGCGATGTTGTTATCTTCAACAAAAAAAAAACCTCCTTCAGCGTTTTCCCTGCCTTGAGAGCACATTGGGTTTTAACATCAAAACCGAGATGCTTTGCAGACTGAAGTCTTGACACTATAGATGTCCCTGGAGAGATTCAGTATGGGCACTCTCACAGTGAAACTAGTCTGGTATTCATAGGCCGTAAAGGTGAATTACCACCAGGTCTGCTGCTCTACTAGAGTTGTTTTGTGATGAAGCTGTAGCAGAGATGTGAAGACACTGTGAATTGTTTCCTTGTATTTACCCCCTTTAGCAGTGATGCACAGGTTGATGTGGAAGCTGAAGCTTACAGCCTATTTTCATAATGATTAGGATACACTATAGCAGGGGTCACAGACCTTTTTGAAACTGAGAGCTACTTCAAGGGTACTGAGTAGTACGAAGGGCTACTTGTTTGATACAAACGTCCTGAATGACAAAGTTGCACAGATCACCTTTTAATAATAATAATAATAATATATGTGAAGAGACTGTCTGATCACATGTCAATGTTAATTATTCCTCACAATAATTATTAACAATGATTTCCACAACAATGATGGTAGGAAACACAGATATATTTAAACATGCAACATTTATTTCTGTTAATCTGTTTCAACATCTGAAAGTCAGAGGTTTCACATCTCTGATATTTCTGTAAATATCTTTCTTGATAGTTTTGTATGAATAAGCACATTTGTAGCATTTTGTTCAAAATCACACCTGCTATATTTTTGTACAAATTATCACTTCTAACATTTTTTAGGAAATCATTAACTGTCATATCTTCAAATCATGTCTTGTTTGTACTAACAACTACCGTTGTACCATTTTTTAACAAATCATGAACTCTGTCCCATGTTTATACAAATGATCAGTTATGTAAGATAAAAAAAATCAACTCTTTCACATTTTTAAATGAATCCTATTACATTAGTACTAATCACCAAATCTGTAGCATTTTTAACAAATCATAACATCTGTTACACTTTTTGAACAAATTATTTTTCAAATTTTTGTGTAATATTTGAGTTTAATGTTGTCATGGTGTTTTCAATGAAGACATATGTTATCTCTTTCTTTGTCTGTAAATGTCTGTTAGTGGGAACCCTGGCATTGCATTCTGTTCGCCAATGTACTGTAATCTGGTGTATAATTTGACACTGCAACTCTGAGTGAGTCTTGTAGATTCAACACTGACTGTATGGAGGGAAAGTGCAGCACTTTTTTCTCTGTAAATGCACGGAGAAAATGTTCATCTTAGCTTTAAATGCGTTTACAGCACTTATCATGTCAGCGACAGTTTTACCTTTGCCTAGCAGCTGTATACAGTGTCTCTCCACATTGTGCTGTTTTGCCGTCGCAACAGTTGCCCCGCAAATGAGACACACACATTTTTCATTCACTGTCGTAAAAAAGAACTCTTCCTCCCAATCATTGTGAAAATAGTATGTTTTCTTTCGCTTTTCTGCCATGTTTTCTTTAGTTTGGGGGGTAAAAACCACATCCAGCTCCCCATCGTAGCTGCGCCCGCTTCCTTGTCTCAGCCAAGGCCTATGGAAAGGAGGCTAGGAAACGCGTCATCAATACGTCATAGCTTTGGGGTACCACACATGCACAGTAAAATCTGGTCTGCACTCGCCGAAATTGAGCCAATCAAAACGCATTACCGCAGGTTCAGTTACACTGCGCATGCATTGTACCCCACACCCCAAGACCCGTGTCCTAGCCTCCTTCCATAGGCCTTGGTCTCAGCAAAGAGTGAGATGGCGGTTTGACTTGCGCACAATATTGAACTTTGACTTCAGACAAGGTCAGAGTTCATATATACATAAAACATTTTTGTTTTTTTTAAATTTTATAATAAATATTGTCATTTTAAAATTTACATTAATGCAAGCGTTTTTGATTAAAAAAGAACAGCAACTAAAATTTTTAGATGGAGCTCCGTGGTGACTAGTGCTATTTTTAGAACATGCCTTGCGGGCGACTCACGTGGTCCCTGCAGGCGACCAGGTGCCCGCGGGCACCGTGTTGGCTACCTCTGCACTCTTGTCAATGTTATCACCTAATTTAAGTTAGTTTAACAGAATGGGCTCCTTTTTGTCCAAGGACATGGGACAATTTTACACCGCTATTTTACTTTTGTCTCACAAAACACAACATGTTCAATGCCGACTCTTTGTATACAGCTGTGGTTTATACTCACAGTTTTAGGGAGTAAAAGAGATGGTTACTGCACAGAAGAGCAACAGAGCAAGAGATGTAACTGCTAAAAATGCATGACAGTCATGCTTTTTGCACTCTGGTCTATTTCCTGCTCCTGTGAATGTTAAAATTGCTCTCTATCTCTGTCTCTGATGATTTCTGTATGATTGTTGACAGATGCAGCATGGTGGGTCTAGAGAGAAGTTCTTGATCTTTGGTTCTGAGGGGTGCTGTCATGCATTATACTGAATCATTTCCTATTATTAAATGTCGTAACAGTATTTTGTGGGGCCAACATACAGAATGTGCCCAGTACATCACTAGCAGCTGTTTTTTAGGTTGCGTATTTCTTTCAAAGATATCAATAATTATTAAAAAACCAGGCTGTTTTCTGTTTCAAGCTCTGGTTGAGATTTGTTGTTCATACAGAAATATTTATACCGAGATGTTGAAGCCCACTAAAATCAAATATCTGGATCCAGCTGACAAGTTGTCTTTTTAAAAAAGCTTTTTGGGTACCATTCGTTTGTTGCTACTTTGATGTTACTACAGTATCATACCTGAATATCTTTGTGAAACAAAAGAAACTAACACAATACCCTTAAATATACTTTGTATATGAGTTTAAATCTCTTTTCTATAAAAACCCTCAACAAAATAAGCCAAACTTCTCAAATGCTTCTGTTTGATGTTGTCCTATCACTAAGAGGTGTACAGGAAATAGATTTGTTCCGATACCAATACCAGTATCGAAAATGTGTCTGATACTGTCTAAAATTCGGTATTGGGTATTGGCGAGTCCGCCAGTTTATGCACCGATCCGATTAACCCCCCAAAAAGTCTACTTGTTTAACCGGATATCAATTCTTCTTCGCTGCTCCAAAATAGTAACCTTCACTTTTTTGTCGCCCTAGATGTATCGTGGCTGCCACTGGCAACTATGTTTTAGAGTAGCGAAAAAGAAGAACTGATAGCAGGTAGATTGTCATGTGACGATAGCAAACAACAACAGTGCGGTGCTAGTGGAGAGTGTAACGGTAACGGCCACAGTATTGAAGCAAAGAGACAAAACTCTAGTGTTTTTTTTTGACGATAGTAACTGCCGCCATTTTGGACTGAAAACACTTATTATATTTATAATATTTTATGGTTCAACACAGGCCATTTCAGTAGAATATGACAATAGATTCATCATTCCATATCATTTTGTTTTGCTTTTGTTTGGCACTTTTTAGGCGGACTTTTTACTTGCGTGCGGTAGTCGCGATCAGTCCAAAAAATGTCAGGTTTGGCAATATTTCATAGGGGAAAATCCACCAGGTAAAACAGCGATATGCATATTATGTATGGCTTCCGTTTCCAGGGGTGTTGCCAATTTCAACACCAGCAATCTTTGTAAACTTTTGAAGACTCATAACGCGAAAGAGAATGACGAGACAAATTCCACAAAGATAGCCCAAAAGCGGACAAGATACGATACGATACCGCAAGTTCAGGTATCAGAATCAGTATTGGGAAGGAAAAAATGGTATCAGAACATCTCTCTCTCTATATATATACAGTATATATACAGTATATTTTTGGCATCATCGGGCAAAAATCCCATAATAACCTTTCAGCATATTGTAATTCAAGTGTTCTGCGAGATAAATAGACTTCTGCAACTCCTCATGGCTCTGTTTTCAGGCTTTTGGCTTTTTTTCAGTCACTTTCAAATCTAGACTCAAGACCAAACTGTTCTCAGACGCTTTTCTTAATTGATCAAATGCTGCACTTTACTGTCCTTTGATTGTTTTTATTATCCTTTTAATTTTTTTTTCTCTTTTAACTTACACTTTTATATTCTTTTATTCATTTTTATCTTATGCACTTTGTGCTCTTCTATCTTGCTTTTATATATGTAAAGAACTTTGAATTGCCTTTGTGTATGAAATGTGCTATATAAATAAACTTGCCTTGCCTTTAAAAGATCTAGCATGTGATGGGAGACTTTGACCAATCAGAGGTCAGTTCATTGAGAGACCGTTCCTATTGGCTGTGCACCGGTCATGTGACCAGAACCTTTGGCGTTCCTTCACCAGATTTCACAATGGCGGCGTCACAAACTTACTCATTTTACAGCTAAACCGTGCACTACAAGATGATTCAGAGAACATGTGAGGAGAGAAATAGACATTAATGTAACAGAATATTGATTCATATTTGATCAGCGCTGCCTAGTTTGACCGTTTGGTCGGAGTTAGCGAGTGATTGAAAGCTGGCTCTCATAGACAGCAGATGGACGGCAGACCTCAGATCAGTTCTGACTGCTTGTTTTCCTCCGGTCTGGGAAATCTTGCAGATGCCGTTAGGAGCTCCGGAGGACACCGGAGGACACAGAGGCACATGATTTTTTTCAGGTTACCTGTTTTATGTACTACTGTCACGATATAGCAACCATTTTATAAAAATTACTTTTAATCATATTTGCTCCAATCTCGCCTACTTCAGCTTTAAATTAAGCAATGAATACATTACCAAAATTATGAAAGTAGGTTATATCTGATCAATTAAAAAATACACAAAACAAGACTTGTTGGAAGCAGAGTTGATGTTTCATCAGCACAGAATGGTTGTCGTTTTTTATGCAGTGTAGCCAAAACGAGACGCTGCACTAGAAAAGAAAAGCTGCTATAGATTTGCATGCAGAACAACTGAGAACAGGATTACAAGTTCCCAGGGAATGCCATCCACAAACACTAATTAGCTGTAAGCTCACAGTATTGTCTTCAGGGAGGAAGGCAGGATGTGTCCTCAGTTGGTGGGTGGCATCTGGTGTTAGGCAATGCAAGATGAATTTGGGCGTTGGGCACTGATCTCATCTAAAGTGAGATTCATTGCTCCTAGCAAAGTCATCTATCAGAACACAAAAACACATCTCACTCTGTTCAGTAGTTAGTGCTTTTTCTCTCATGCAGCAGTCTGCAGTAAAATCAAGTTTGGTTCAGTCAGGCGTTGTGGAATAGTTTTACTTTTTAAGTGATTGACCCTCAGACTGAAGGGGTATAGATTGGGAGGTTGCAAGTATAGCTCCTCTGGTACCACTGTTTGAGAGTCACAAGAAAGTGCTGAATATTTAAAGTCCCAGTGAAATGGAAGTTAGAGTGTCTTTAACTTCTGTGTCATAATGCTGTGTTCACACTACGAGCGACACAGCAACATTCTATAAGTCATTTTCAATGGAAGCCGGTGACATGAAGCTACAAACTGACGCCCGACACTTGTCACTGCAAGATGGGTGTGATGCACTACAAATAAAGTTGAGCAACTTTTTTCAGCGCTCCAGTGATGCGGTGAAGCGTCAACCTATGATATGTTTAACCATACGTTAGCCAGTTCCCAGTGATATTTAACGACGCAAGTTTGTCATTGAGCGCTTGAGCAACATTTCATCGCGACATGTAGCTTAGTGATGCCACCGATACCGGATCGGATGTCGGCCTGATACTGACTGATGCCAGTATCTTCACTCTAGAAAACTGAGCCAGCTACAACCTAAAAATGTAAAATGTTGCGTTAAAGAGTGGCATTAAAACGAGTTTGCGTTATCGTGTTAACTTTGACAGACATATTTTGTATATATTGTTAAATAGGTAAGTGCCTAATTTTATTAAAATTGCTGAAAAGCTACATAGGCAATTAAAAGTAAAAAAAACAAACGTGGATATCATTGCTAATGTTTAATTAACAAAAAGCTGAATGAGGCTTTGGGAGTTAAAATGTATACATTCTCACCAGAGACAGAGCAACATGGGCATAAATGACATTAAAGTCTGATTTCCACTCTGTTCCACTTTGAGGAAACTTTTAGTTAAATAGGTTTAACTGAAACTTTCTTGGATGTAGGCCTGCCACAGTAGAGGCTCCACTGGTGAAGGCTGTAATTGTCTGACTCTTACATTATTCTGCTGCTGTTGTGTGGTCTACTGGGTTCACAAGGGTAAAGCATTATTCCCCACCGTCTTCCCTTTCTTCTCATCATTCAGACAGAAATGGGCGCTTATCAGGAGAGACTTAAGGCATCACTAAATCAAAACTGCCAGATTCCAATGTTAACAGGCTGCAAATAAAAAGAGGTCACTCCGGAAAACAAATGTGTAAATCACTTTGTCTGACTTGAAGGCAAAACACCAGCCTTAAGAATGTTTTCTGCCAACTAGGGAATTAAAAGATCAGGCTGGGAGAGGAGGCAGGTTGGTGGGATCAGGTTTCCCGGAGACATGGTATTAATTCCTACAGGGCTCTATGCGTTAGCACTTCCCTGTGCTAATACTGTGCAAAGAGCCAGGATGGTAACCTCTAGTATAGGGTTTAAGCCTGGGGATTGTGATCCCAATATTTACCTTCATAACTGGACTATGACCTTGAAATGCATTTTCACCCTGTAACTGTTTTTTCCAATTACTTCTCATGCTTACATGGTGGTTGTAAGCGTAAATGCCACTAACGTGCAAGGAGGCTCAATACATGGCTCCATCTCATATTCAAGCTGTTATTGCTCCAAGTTGACACCAGTTACAAGATGTCCACCTTGTGTAGGTGTTATTGAAGTGTCATCCCTTCAGTCCACATCAAAGGACAGCGACAAACTGTTTTCACCCGGCTGACTAATATCAGAAATTCAATGAACAAAACATTTGTGCCTTATTTTTTAATTAAAGCCGTTTATCTCCAGTGTGATGCGAAAATGCGGTGCGGGAATGCGGAAAATCTGCATGCAAATTTTCTACATTACCATCTCCATCTTCAAGGGCGGCTGTGGCTCAGAGGGTAGAGCAGGTCGTCCATCAATCGGAAGGTCGGTGGTTCGATCCCCGGCTGCTCCGGGCCACATGTCGATGTGTCCTTGAGCAAGACACTTAACCACAAATTGCTCCCGAAGGCATAGCCATTGGTGTGTGAATGAGTATTTAGATCATATCCTGATGGCTAAAGTTGGCACCTTAGCAGCCTCTACCATCAGTGTATGAATGTGTGAATACTGACATGTAGTGTAAAGAGCTTTGAGGGTTCGGAAGACTAGAAAAGCGCTATATAAAAGCAAGTCCATTTACCATTTACCATTCATCGTATCCCAGCTGCTGGGCGATCTCAAGTCATACATTGTCCTTTATTTGGTTGTTGAGATAGTCGTGTTTGTCGTACATTATTGGGTGTTGAGAAGGGGACGGCCCATTATTCCATAACACCAATAGTCCGAAAAATGTCCCATAGGACAGAAAAAACTGTTGTTCCGCCCCAATAATACACACTTTCCTTGCATCAAACAGAAGCACATGGCTAATTATTATGCAGAATGACAGTAATCAAAGGATTTCATTGGTCAAACACATATTTCCACAGGCGGAAATCCGATGATGATTTTTTTCCCCGTACGAATATTCAAAGGGGTGTTTAAGCATTCATAAGAACCCACAAAATCTGCTTTCTAACAATTTTTTTTCTGTGCTTGGTGTGAAACGGCTTTTAGTTTACTTTACGTGCCTGCTATACCTATATGCCCAAAGTGAAACTGGAGGCCATGATCAATCATCTTAGATATAGTTAACATGTCACAACATTTAGTATAAAGTAGGAGATTAGTGTGATTTCAATGAATTAGGGGTGTAACGATTCATCTACTACATCAATGTATCGATTTATATTCCTACGATCCAACTACATCGATAGGTACTCGGCAAGTTGTCCTTCACGGGAGACGGATATCGATATAAAATAGATTTGAAACGTAAATATCGATTGTACGGATACTAAGGATTTGCACCTTGTATTTAAGGGCGACAAACGTTCTATGAAAGTGTTTTTAGCTCTTTAATTACTAAATAAATGTTAAACGTTACTCCAGTTCACTCTCCAGACATGCACCAGCTTTCCAGCTCTGCCTTCTGCAGCGCGACCATGGCATACATGCAGACGAGCGGAGCACTGGACTCCTCGCTCTCTCACCCGGTAACGGCGTGGAGGGAGAGGGGCGTCGGTCTGCATGAGCTGCCGGTGCTGCTACGCCGAGGAGCCGGTCGACGGAGTTACATTATGGGGACATTACATGAGCAGGCACTATCAGTCCACTTGATGAGGGCGGCTTGTGGAGAAGTGGGTCACCTCTGTTAGCTGGACGTTCAGATCGGTAGTTGTAGGGAAGTGGGTCACTTCTGTTAGCTGGACGTTCAGATCGGTAGTTGTGGAGAAGTGGGTCACCTCTGTTAACTGGACGTTCAGACCGGTAGTTGTAGAGAAGTGGGTCACCTCTGTTAGCTGGACGTTCAGATCGGTAGTTGTAGAGAAGTGGGTCACCTCTGTTAACTGGACGTTCAGACCGGTAGTTGTGGAGAAGTGGGTCACCTCTGTTAGCTGGACGTTCAGATCGGTAGTTGTAGAGAAGTGGGTCACCTCTGTTAGCTGGACGTTCAGATCGGTAGTTGTGGAGAAGTGGGTCACTTCTGTTAGCTGGTTGAACAACTTTTCTCTCACTGAAATGTAGAACTTCGGTAGAGCTTTCGCCGCAAAAAAATTGCGACCTCATATTTGACCTCATATTTTGGATCAAGTGTCTTAATGAGTCTTTTGAATCTGGGCTTTTCAACTACGCTAACCAGCGTTGTGATGTAGGTGTTTACAGCGACCGTGATTTCTTTCCATTTTTGCACTTTTTTTGGTCATATGGGATTGCTTTGGAAAGCGAGGAAGACAGAGTCATTTGCTTCTGGTCTGGTTCTGGTTGCTTTGGTCGTGTTCTCGCTACCATACTCGCTTTGCCGCTTCGGTTCTTTTGCTTTTTCCGGGCTCCGGGCTCCAGGCTTTCTCTCTCCGCTGGGTCCCTCCATAAACAAAAACACGCCGGCTGAATACGTCACACACACTTGTGAGTTTTTTTTTTTTAAAACTCTTTTAAAAACTCATTTTTAAAAAATGCCTTTTAATTAGAGTTTCACTTTTTGTGTTATGCTTTTATGCATTGATTTATTCTGAAGAGTTTTATTCATTATCTTTTATCTAACTATAAAGGGAGGAATCTCTGTCTCTGTCATTCTGCATGCCCTCCGTTCATCTTATCGACTTCAGACTTGGCGGGTGTATTGCTGGGGACCCAAGGGAGTCCAGTGTTGAATTTAGTGCAGTTTGGCCAGATGGTGGCCCTATAACAATGATCTTTGGCCAGATGGTGGCGCTATAACAATGATCTTTGATCTTTGATTTGCTATTGAACTTTACATTTTGGTCTGTAACGTTTTAACCATTACCATAAGCATCAGAACCAACATTTTTTTTTTCCTGGATTTTGTGAGTCCAGACGAATCTATCCATATAAGCCACGCCCATTTGTGTATAGATCAGGGGTCTCCAACCTTTCTTCCTGAGCGCTACTTTGACAAAATGAAAGTGGCCGAGAGCTCCTCATATTTTATATTATTAGTAACATTTATTCACATCGCTCAGCTCCACCCAAACCAGCTCAATAAGCTTCTTTTGTGTAAACATTTAGAAAATGTTGATATCCAACACTCACATTTTGACATCATCACATCTTAAATTCAGCAGCATGTGTTAGTTCAATAATTCCAACAACAATTTTGCATATTCAGACTTCACTCAAACTTGAGCTCGACATCAACATCTGCGGTTACTGCCAGCACATTAACAAAACCGAAAGTAAGACACTTAACACATGCGCAGTAGGTAACCAAGAACTTAACAAACTCCCCTTTTTCTTTAAAGAAAAACAGTCACAAAAAACAAACATTACTGTTATTTAAAACCTTTAACATATACACAGGTTTAAAGCTGCAACTTTAACGACTACAGTTTGAGGGTAGAAAGGTTTTCTGTTGTATAGTCCATTTAGCCTTTAAGTCGACATACACCTTCACTGAGAGCCCTCAGTAGAACAAGTGCTGATGTCTCCTTCTTAGTCAAGCAGTCAGCAATCTGCTCCTTGGTAGCTGACCACATGATCTGCTGGATAGTCCCAGAGTAGATGAGCTCCTTGACACTGCTGATAAGTTTGTTTGCACAGTGCAGAGTCTGAACAGTAGCATGCTTTTTACTGGATGCCAAGATGGATATGTCACACATTATGTCGGGTCTACTCTGTCTTGCTACCCACAATATTTGTCCAATCTTTGACTTTAGCCTGTCAGTTTCATTGTCTGTTAGAGGACCTCTCGCTGTGTGGCTCTGGTGGGGTCCACAGGAATGGGTTGCAGATTCTTTATGTACATACTTTGTTGCACCTGTATCTCATCCTCCAATGAGTGAACCTCCATTCCAATATAGCTGAAGTTATTGTGTTCTCCATGTCCAACTTGGAAAGCAGCTTTCAAGTGAGGGATGACTGATTTGGAGAACGTTTCTGAACCACCCCAGATGAAATCATCCACATGACAGGCAAGAACTCCCATCACATTGCAGGAGTCATCCAGCCAGTAGAACACTGCTGGATCAACTCGTGACACAGTAGCTTCCAACTGCTGCATGGTGTCTTTCACTCTGTTGTACCAATACAAAGAAGCATCTGCTAATCCATAAACACACTTCTTCAACTTCCATAGAGTTCCTGTGCTCTGAGCTTCTTGAGGAGGTAGGATATAGACATTACGGGTTAACTCTTTACCTTGTAAAAAGGCTGCTTTAATGTCCATGGAGTTCAGCTGCCATTTCTTTTGACATATTACAGCCATGATCATTTTCAGAGACTCTGAGGCGCATGTAGGTGAGTCTTTTGGGAGCTCCTGAGTGTTCATTTCTTCAAAGCCCCTTGCAACTAATCTAGCTTTAGGTACAACACCATCAGGTGTCTCCTTGGGTGTGCACACCCACCTCGTAGAGGTACATTTCTGCCCTTCATCTGTCACCTCCTCAAACACATCATTCTTTTTCCAGTTGCTGAGTTCAGCGTGTTTTGCAGACATAAAGGCATCATCATTCACAATAAGTATGTCATCTTCATGGCAGTCAGCGCATAACTGGGCATGCTCAGATGGAAGCACCTGAGGATCTTCTACTTGTCCTAGGTCAACTGATCCTGTTGTGCCAGAAATTTCTTCAGGCTCAGTGTACTGCAGGTTGTACCAGTTTTTGTATGTTCCAGTGGCTTTTCCTGTGCGGCTGAGGATTTTTGCAGTGTGTGCTTGGCCACTTCCACTATTTGTGTATGTAACTAACTGTCCAATTTTCAGCCTAATTCCTTAATAAGTTGTGGTTGAGTGTGTCTGTGAGGCGTCAGATTGACCATGATTACCCCCTTCAGGCTGTATTGGTGTGTGAGGGGGGTCACTGTTATCCTCAGCATCAAGAGATTCATCATTTGTAGACATCTCTTCCTCACTTTCATTTTCAGTGTCATAGTTATTCTCATTAGGCCCAGATTCTGGTGAGGCGATATGATTTTCAGTCACTTCCAGCTGGTTGTCCATTTCTCCTGGCACTGCTTGTGAGCCATCTATCTTTCGAAGTCTGGAGTGATGTATGCGAACATAGGTGCCTCCGTGCCTCACAAATATCACCACACCATCTTGGCCGATGACCACACCTGGACCTTTCCATTCTGTACAATCCATCCGTTTGTAGTAGACTTTGTCGCCTGTCTCATATCAGTCATCAATGGGCCGCAGTTGTTTACGAAGCGCTCTTCGGATCCTCTCAGAGCATTCAGCTTCTGTAAATGCTCTTCTTGCAGCATGTAATGCTGCCTTGTGCTGGGCTAGCCAGGTATTCATGTTAGTGCCCTCTAGAGCTGGTGGCTTATCAGTGAGAATGGGATCCTCAGTTTGGATCTCGTTTTCATCCATGTTACTCACATCTCTTATGTTCACACAAAAATGTCCTGAAGATGTCAGTTCAAGTTTCACTACACTGAAAAAAACAACTTGTAGGATTTACTTGATAAAATCCTTGTAACAATTTGCACTAACACTAACTAAGTAAACGTTACTGCTGTAATGTCAGGTACAACTCACTTGCCAGCATCAAGTAAAATCTACTTACTACTAAACTTAACATTTGTGAAGATATTAAGTAAATGTTACTTAATTATATTGAAGTTATAAGTTATATTTATTTAAACTAATTAAGTAAATTCAATTCAATTTTTTCATAGACAGGGTCATCTCTGTCATGAAAATATGAAGTAAATCTTATCTATCTGCATTATTTACAGTTATGAAGTAAATAAGTAGATTTTATTATATTATTTTCTATTTGATATTTCCAATTACTTTAGTTGTATGAAGTTATATTATTCACTATAATTGTGTAAATGTTGCTAATTTTCTTTTGATAAATGTTACCAAATAAATGTAATTTTTTCTATGCATTTACAGTAATACACTTTTATCACAAATCACGAAACTAAAATACAATACAATTAAACTATTTAATTTTGTCATTATTAAACACCAATTCCCAGTTCTGGAAAACAATTCCATCTCCATTGACCAACATAATGACATCCTTAGTTATCAAAAATATAAAACTGCTAATTATTTGATTTTACACTGTATTTCAAATAACAGGAGAAAAACAACAGGAGATGAGGTTTTAACCTGACAGAGCTTGGTAGTTTTTACATAACCAAAATTCTATTTTGCTCTTAGACAAATCCACTGCATCCAACACAAACCTGGAATGGTGATTTGAAAATATTCAATTAAAACCTAAAGCCCTCTGAAACGGTGCAATTGCAACATTCAAACCGGCACTCTGGACTAGTGCACTAAGTATGCCATTAAAACCTTAATGCAGTAAAACATTTTTACCAACAGCTAAAGGTGTTAACAGTTCTAGACAAAGAATAAATGCTAACAACTTTTTCTTTAACCTTTCTCTGTAATAAACATCAATGACAGGAAGAGTCAGTGCCTTAGTTGACAGAAAACGGAAAACATTTCAGACGGACAACTTCCCATAACTAGTTAGCCAGGGCGAAGTTGAACTCAAAGGCATGCTCTTGCTTGGCATTTCTCATTTCTCCACAAGGTGTGAGCAGGACAACATCACTAAATTTTTTTCAAGTGCCTTACATACTATTGGGGCCAAGTGTCTATAATGAAAGGTATATTGATATTCACACTAGCACACAATATATTATCATTCCATTGTGATTAATTTTGCATTAAACCATCTTAAAAACAGCAATATAGTTTTCAAAGTCAACAAGTCCTGACCATATTTGACCACATCCAACACACAGTTTTGGAGAGTCAAGACTGAAGAAAGCCGCTGCAAGTCTGTGTGTCTGGACAGTGGAAGGTCCAAGACAAGCTGCTGTATGTGAGCAGAGGGTCCAATGGAGCCGACGGTGTCTTTGCAAGTTGTTGTTACAGTCATTTCCAAGATGGAGAAGTGAGTTGGGGTATACCAGCAGCCGTGATTGTACAGTACTTGCCATGGCGATAGCATTTAAGACAGCAGTTTCAACTTTAAAGCTTGTACTTTTTGGGACAGCTTAATCCCATCCAGTTCTAGGAAAAGTTTCTGAAACACCTCAGTAGTGTAACGCAGTGTTGCGAGGTATGCGAGATTGAGGGCATAAACCAGCCCCATAAGCAGCGTGCAAGCTTTAGCAGTACTGCCGCATCCTGGCAACATCTCCTTGCCTTCAAGAAGGATGGATACATCCACTGGATCCTCTCCAGCACTATGGACGACCAGGATCTTGACGATGTGTTGAGTGGCATCACTGCGGCTGTCCTCCTGCATACAATATACAAGAAAAAAACTGTCAAAAAACATTAAAAATAGAATTTCTTGAATCTTTCGAAGTGACTTCATTATCAGGGCAGAATGAACGTACAACAACCAATCAGAGCCGAGGAGTCTCTAACGCAGCTGTCAATCATGTTGATCACTGGTCGTGTACCGTATACCGATCAGTACCGTGTACTGATCAAATATAAATCGAGATTCTGTTACCGTGCTAGTTACTTGTCGCTTCAAATGTTTTCAGAACCATATTTTAGTAACTGTTGTAAAATGAATTTTCTCCGGCTGGTTGGCGGTGCTTAGTGTTCGCTGACTATTTTCCAACATGGAGGATCGGTCACAAACGATCTCATTTTACAGCTAAACAGTTACTAAAATATGTAATATGAAATAATCAACACAGTAACAGAATCAACACAGTAACTGAATATTGATTCATATTTGATCAGCGCTGCCTAGTTTTGACAGATTGATCGTAGTTCACCAGCAGTTATCGACATGATTGACAGACTCCCTTGGCCTTCATCAGGGTTATAAGTTTTGTTGTGTAGTGGTTTGTACATGAAGCTCTGCTCCAAGGAAATTGAGTAAGGTCACCCTGTAAAAGAACAGACACATTTATGATATTAAAACAATGATCTAAAAATATTTAGCCACAATATTATGTCATCTTACGCAAGAGCAATATTATATCATGCATACATAGATTTCTACTTACCTTGATGAGACTAATTTTGCAGCGTATCCTGGGCTTGACATGTGATACCACAACTCACTGCTGTACTTTTCTGCTTCCTGTTGATAGAAACATATATGATAGAGATATGACGGTGCACTAACCACCCCAGCACTAGAGATGTGACGGTGCACTAACCACCCCATCACTAGAGATGTGACGGTGCACTAACCACCCCAGCACTAGAGATGTGACGGTGCACCAACCACCCCAGCACTAGAGATGTGACGGTGCACTAACCACCCCATCACTAGAGATGTGACGGTGCACTAACCACCCCAGCACTAGAGATGTGACGGTGCACCAACCACCCCAGTACTAGAGATGTGACGGTGCACTAACCACACCAGCACTAAGGATGTGACGGTGCACTAACCACACCAGCACTAGGGATGTGACAGTGCACTAACCACACCAGCACTAGGGATGTGACGGTGCACTAACCACACCAGCAACTCTCTCTCTTGTTAACTTGTGTGTGAAATCTGACACCTGCTGCTCTGAGCTGACTCGTTCAGCATTCATTGTCAGATTGAATTGTTTGTCGTACGACTATCTATTGATAACATGCTTCAAAAATGAACTAACTGGGTTTTATTTCTGTAAAAAAAGCAAGACGACGGTGTGGGCGGTGCTTCACCTACTGGTCTGAACTCAAAGCGCCCTCGTCTGTTCAAACAAAGCACTGAAAAAGAAGAGAGGATGTAGATCAGTGCTTGTATGACTAGATGTACCTATGATGCCTTGATATCGCCATTCAGTTTTTCGTCTCGACGATGCATATCGTCATGTTTTTATATCGCAATGTTTCGTGGCACGATATTTCGGCACACCCCTACTTGTTAGAAAATGAAACGCTGGCTAAATTAGGGATGCTCATTTTGAAAAATGTTCTTAACTTATAACCGACCCGTGTTAACCGATTATTAACCGTTAACCGACAACATCTGTGCCTCGTGCCAACTTCAGTGTATGAGCACAACAGACAACTGAGTCTCCAGTTCACCGTCCGGGAGCGTTAACTTAGCAGCTACGATGCTGCGTGTAGTGTCGCGGACATGCAGCCACTTTCCCAGTAAAAGTCTCCACCACACATTTAGTTTAGTTTAGCTTAGCAGGTTGTCAGCTGTGTGTCTGCCCGGCGTAACGACACTTTGTCTGCCTGGATTAACGATAGCGATTGCCCGATAAACAGTGTGTGTATTTGTGCTACGTTAGCAGCTCTAGCATTGACGGAGGCTTCTTGCTCGCCGCCGCCGCCGCCGCCACACACATACAGTCTGTCAGCGCGACGTAACTTTAACGAGTGTCCTTGTGTGTATTGGCGGTGAGTGTGAGGTTGTTGGTGGCATTCTAGCTGTGAACGTAGGTGTAGCAGTGTGTGTAAAGTTTATTTGTCGGTGAATAAATACTACGAAACTACAACTCCTCCGCTCCGCTCAAGCGAGCCAGAGACCGGAGCCGACTTCCTGCATCTGGCAACTCCGGCTCCGCCTCTTAAGGTGGGCTGTTAAGGTGGACCAGCTTTTCTCCTTAAAGTGACGAGCCGCTCAGCTTTTTAATTAATTCTAAATATTTCTTTTAACCTATAGCGTTAATCGGTTAAAATGCTTAATGACGGTTAACGGATAAACGGTTAATTATGAACATCCCTAGTCTAAATGGCAGCTTGTTGTAAGACAAGATTGACTTTATTTGTCCCTGAGGGACATTTTTTTTCGGTCTATGAAATAACACACAAAAAAACAAACTGACAGCAACAGTCACATATCTAATTAAAAGTACAATGTCTGTTAATGAATCCTGACTATCCCCTCACTGGCTCTTGAATACACACACAGACAGTACATTAAATCCATCTAAGAGCAATTAACGTGCATGTTTAGTTGTGTAATTAATGGTGATGCCTGAAAGAACGTGAGATGCATTTCCCGCAGTACCAACGGTAAATATGCAAACTTTTTTTCATGCACAAAGCTGACAAAGCCTAAAGCTTATTGGCCTTTCATCTGTGGATATACAGTACCTTTGTTTTCATATCTCTGTTTTTAATTGTTGTTTTGTGAACTGGGAGTTTATAAGATGCAGCTATATCATGACCAGCAGTAACTCCATTACATTTCACTCAGGTGTGTCTGGCTGCAGAAATGTGGAACAGCTCGAGTTGAGTTTCCCTCAGCATTTGTTTGAATAGGTTGAATAATACGTTAGGTGTACAGATTACTAGGGCTAAGATGGTACAGCTACAGTATCTCCCGATTTGACACTATTTGGGTGCTGATTCGATATGTATTGCGACTTTTAAGTATTGCGATTCTACAAGTATTGCGATTCGATTTTACATTTATTGAGATTTTTGTTAAAGCTGAAGTAGGCGAGATTAGAGCAAATATGACTAAAAAAAGTTATTTTTATAAAACGGTTGCTATATTGTGACAGTAGTACATGAAACAGGTAACCTGAAAAAAATCATGTTCCTCTGTGTCCTCCGGTGCTCCCAACGGCATCTGCAAGATTTCACAGACCGGAGGAAAAGAACCAGTCAGAGCTGATCTGAGGTCTGCTGTCCAGCTGCCGTCTATGAGAGCCGGCTGTCAATCACTCTGAACTCCGACCAAACAGTCAAACTAGGCAGCGCTGATCAAATATGAATCAATATTCTGTTATGTTAATGTCTATTTCTCTCCTCAGATGTACTCAGAATCATCTTATAGTGCACGGTTTAGCTGTAAATTTGAGAAAGTTTGTGACCCGACAGCCATGTTGAGATCTTTTGGGGAATACCAAGCACCGCTCATATGACCGGAGCACAGCCAATAGGAACGCTCTCTCTCTGAAATGACCTGTGATTGGTCAAAGTTTCCCGTCACGGGCTAGATGTTCTAAAGCCTGAAAACAGAGCCATGAGGAGGAGCAGAAGTCTAGTTTTCTCTTAGAACACTTGAATTACAATATGCTGAAAGGTTATTATGGGATGTCTACCCAATGATACCAAAAAATTGTTGCCTACTGAAGCTTTAACTTTTTTAACACTAGACCATTGGAAAAAGTTGAATCATACACTTCTAGGGACTAGGGATGTCACGATACCAGAAATCTAGTAGTCGATACCAATACCAGTGAATTCCCATGATTCTCGATACCAAATTCGATGCCACGGTAAAACAAACCAAAACAATAAATCCCATGTAATGTGTACATGTGTCTATGTATATCCTCAGATTGCAGTAGTTTAAATTCACTGACATGGTGACATTTCACTGGGTAAAGACTACCAGAGGTGGGACCAAGTTATTGTTTTGTAAGTCACAAGTAAGTCTCAAGTCTGTGACTCAAGTCCCAACTCAGGTCTTGAGTCCTAAACAAGCCATATGAGCTCTTCACCAGATGTAACATCTTTTTAACAGCAGAGTAACTGGATCCAACTGGTGCTCAGTAACATAACGTCAGTTCTTCATGGGTTTCTCCTGAAACTTGAGAGAGAGAGAGAGAGAGAGAGAGAGAGAGAGGCCACAATAATAGCCTAGCAGCTGTAATAGCTAATACAAGTAGGATTAATAACACAAAACCAATAGTGGTGGATGGAAAGAGTGATAATACAACTATCGGGATTGATATCATTGAGTCGTCCTCAGACGGGCAGCTTTCAAGCGGAGCTTCCAGCTGTCTCAGTCCACCATACATCTGGCTAGCTTGCCAGCACTGCCCAGCATCTATCCTCAGTACATCCATGTGTGTTGGTGTGGGACGTCCCTGTGATATCCTTTACAATGTTATTTCCCTATATGTATTCTATATATACAGTTCCCTTTGTTAACACCTTATTTTGGAAACCGGACGTAGTCCCACGTGTCTACTTCCTCTAACTTGTCGAAGGTGGTATCTAGCTCTCCCGTCAGCTCCGTTCTCTTTATCCATCCATGGTCAGCTCCATCGGGGCCGTTTCAATGCAGAGAACAGAAATGTCAGTATATGGCAGAGGTGGGAGTAAGTCACACGTGCAAGTCACGAGCAAGTCTCAAGTCTTAACATTCAAGTCTCAAGCAAGTCCCAAGTCACTGTGGGGAGAATCAAGCAAGTCAAGTCGAGTCACTGCTGTAAATCAAGCAAGTCCATTCGAGTCACAGCTCATGTCAAGCAAGTCACAAGCCAAGTCATACGAAATTCTGATGACCTACCCCAGTCTCCACATTTAAAATCAGTTCAAAGACAGTGGTCATGAAAAGATGATTATAGACATACTTTACAGGGCTCATGGTGAGTCAAATTAAAATGCTCACCATGGCAAATTAAACAAAAAGTTGCAATTGAAGTGTCCCTTGAAAATATTGAGTTACGGATAAATAAATATTGTTAACAAAATCTTTATGCTTCATTCCTTCTCTCTTTCTTTTATTTCGATCCGAAGGCTGCATTATTAATAATAATAATAATAATAATAATCATAATAATAATATAATAATAATAACAGCAAATGTTATGGTAATATCACGTGTTGAAATGAAACATTTACAAACCTCCTTTGATTATTAATTGTGCTTTGGTAGGCTATAAACTATCCCTTAGCTATAAAACAACAAAGGCATACATTTCAGAAACTTTTAGAAAAACTTTTAACAACTAACTTGATCATCAGAAAATAATGCATCGTAATAATGAATGAAGCAATCAACACCTGGGCTGTAATCTCATTTGTCTGGTGCTGTGGCTAATCTACGCCTGGTCACCATATCAAGAACTGTAGATTACTTTATATAACGTTAGCTAACGGGCTCAGAGTTCATTTAGTTAGGGTATTATCACAGTTTAGCTAACGTAATAACGTTAGTCTGTTACTAACCTCAATTATATATGCATAAGAAGCTCCAGTCCACTATAAATCTAGCATAACATTAACGTAACTTGCATGCAAATAAATTATTGAATTAACATACAAATCAAACGAAATGTACCTTGAAAGCACATGAAACATTAACAAGGCTTTAATCACAGGGCTGTCCCCCTCATGACACACTGAAGCCATGGGCACACTACCCGCATCAGGAGCGCGTGGCGTCTGCGTCGCGTGGTGGCTGCATGATGCAGGAGTCTGGTGTTCACACTAGATACGTGTTGGCTGCGTGTCGGCTGCGTGTCGGCCGCCTTTCAGCTGTGTTTCTGATGCTGCTGTCAGCCCTTTCTTTCTGCATAGAGTTTGCCTTTTAATGGCCATTTAACTTCATGATAAATATAATTTATATTTATTTTAGACAGAGAAAGGTTCAGAAACGTGTGGTAATTAGAAAATAATAGTAATAATCCACAATTAAAACTCCGTACTGTATTCATTTATGATGCTTTCCAAGTCACTGCTTGTTCCACATCACTGTCCGGCACATATTTCAGAATAAAAGCTTTGTGTCAACAAATGAAGGAATTCTGTGCAAAGAAAACCCGCTTTAGGGCATTTATTTTGAAATGGAAGCAGGAAGTGTTGATTTAAACCCCAAACTTTATCAATTCTTGGAGCACTCAAAGTGACTGCGTGTTCCACAGCACTGACTGCTCATATTTCAGAATAAAAGCCTTGTGTTAACAAATGAAGGGATTCTGTCTATAAAAAAATGCCTGAGGGCTTTTATTTTGAAATGAAAGCAGGAAGTGTTGATTTAAAAACAAGTTTACTTAACTTTACTTTTTTTCATCTCCGTAACATATTCTACAGATAGACCTCGAAACTGTAGTAAAGTCTTGCTGGTATGAAGTTAATATACAGTCACTAGATCACCTTCACTGTCTGTGACATATTCTACAGATGTCTAGACATGGAAACTGTATTATGTAGCTGATATGATGTCCATATACTGTCAATAGATCACCTTCACTGTCTGTTGCTGCTGGGACACGCAGCCGAGACGCGAGCGGCTCACGTGTAAAATAGGCGACCCTTCTATTCTATGAAATAGACGCGCGTCTCATGCGGGCAGTGTGTCCACTCTAATCTGTTAACATGGACGCCGAAATAAAAAACAACACGCCACGCAGCCGGGATGCGAGCCTCATGCGGGCAGTGTGTCCACCACTTGACAGTCTGGGAGTCCTGTAGAGATTTTTCCTCAGAGGAAACTCATTGTTGTCTCGGCCTACGTACATTATTTTTAAGCTTTAGTTTTGAACCCGAACCATATCTGTCACATCATGTTGCTTGCCACAGCCTATTATAATTAAAATTGTGGAGCTCAGACCACATTTTGTTCAGGATGGAGACACCGGGTGAAAGACTGACAGGACGGACGGTCCTGAGGGAGTTATAAGAGGAGCCAAATGCCTGTTGATGCGCAGAAGGAACTGTGTAGAATAATTAATCAAAATGACACGTTTGATGTACACATACTGTATAAGCACGGAGGACTCTGTGGTTCAAAACTACACTAAATGTGACCAGCGGATCTGTTGGTGTCCGTGCGTAATTGTGCCTTAACAGAAGCGAGGTGCGCTGTGCTGTCTGTATACTTATCTCGTGCACACAAATTAATGAATGAGTGGAACTAGGGGTGGGTGATATATCGAATATAGTTGATGTATCGCGGCTTGTCCCACGCGTGGTATATAAAATGACTATATCGCGAACATCGACTACAAATTGTCATGTAATGTTTTTAAGCCACCCCGCCGGCATGAGACTCGCTTTGGCATTTCCTTCTCTCCTCCGGCTCCCTCTAACAGACACAGATACACACGTCACAGACTCCGCCCTCATCCAGACTCTCTCCTGGGCGAGGGTGATGTATTCGACCGGCGTGTTTTTGTTTATGGAGGGATGCAGCGGAGAGAGAATGAGTCTGGAGAAAGTGAAAGAACCGAAGCGGCAAAGCGAGTACGGTAGCGAGAACATGACCAAAGCAACCAGAACCAGACCACAGGCAAATGACTCTTGCTTCCTCGCTTTCCAAAGCAATCCCATATGACAAAAAAAGTGCAAAATGCAAAGAAATCACGGCCGCTGTAAACACCTACATCACAACATTAGCGTAGTTGAAAAGCCCAGATTCAAAAGACTCATTAAGACACTTGATCCAAAATATGAACGTCCAGCTAACACAACCAAAGCTGTCAGCCTGAATTAGTGGACAAGCATGCAGTTTTGGCCATACAGTAGGCTACACCTTGCGGTTGGTGAGTCTTTCTACACTGCTGGGAAAATAATATTTTGTATTATCAGTAATGTTATAACAGCTTACTGGTTAATATAACAATAAGTTACTATACACTAATTACACACCATTAAAAACTGTGTGTGTGTTATGTATTTATCAAAATATATAAAGCATGTATTGCCAGATAACTATTTGGTTAAAGTGAATACTGTTGGATAATGTTTTGTTGAATTTAACTTGTGATTTCCCCCTTTTTGCATGCCAGATTAAAATAGTTCCAACAGAAACCACTAATGAATATAAACAAGAAGGTTTTAATGCAGACATACAGTGTGCTGCAGGGACTACAAGAATCATCATATTGGTGTGATTGTATACATCAAAGGGTTAAATCGAGCATTTATGAAGTGCTTAGAGGATATTTGAAAATATTGCGATATATATCGTGTATCGCGATATTGCCTAAAAAATATTGCGATATTATTTTTAGGCCATATCGCCCAGCCCTAAGTGGAACATGATGAACGTCTATGTAAGTATATAATTATTTTTTTTATTGTAGTGAAAACCGGGACAATTTATTAGTGACTGTTGAAAACCGGGACATTTGAGTGTTTTACAGATATGTGTCAGGAATCGGGACACATCAGCTTGAAACCGGGACTGTCCCGGACAAACTGGGACGTCTGGTCACCGTAAACAACACACCAAAATACCGGTGCCTCCATCACTCAGATTGATAACCTGTGAAGTTGAGCACGCAGCTGTGTTAGCTAGTAACGTGTCCCCATAGTTTAACTGGTTATATGTCCCCGAATCAGTCCCCCCATTGTCTTTTACATTAACGATATGTCTTCTCAACAAAATGCATAATCGATTTGAAGCCAAGTCTAACGTAGCTTAAACATAACGTTAGCTTTGTAGCTAATATTTGACCAGCCAATAAGTTAGCTAAAAAGACTCATGTAGCCTACCTTTGTGGATTTTGTGGTGACGGATGAAGTTGGATGTTGTGGTGGTCGCGTCACAGATCTTTGAGCTGCAGACCGTACATACCGCTGTTCTCTTCTTACTACCGTCATCGACAACATAATCATTGAATCCAAATTGTATTATTTCTGTACTAGGCGCCTCCATGACAGCTCGCTGCCTCCTGCGTTGGCCTCTGCTGCGTCCTAGTAGGTTGCCAGGTTTGCACGCATTGTACTAGAAATCAACCGATGTTTCAAAAACAAAACGTAACTTCTCAGTATCTAAAAAAATGAAAATATATAATAAAAAAAAAAAGTCAAGTCCTTTCGAGTCATCCGTTTTAAGTCTAAGTCAAGTCTCAAGTCATGAATACCAAGTCAAAGTCAAGTCTTTTATCAATGTTAGTCAAGCAAGTCTCAAGTCCTCAAATTTGCGACTCGAGTCTGACTCGAGTCAAGTCATGTGACTCAAGTCCCCAACCTCTGGTATATGGGTGCTCTACAGTTGTAGCGTCGGCCCATTTGACCACGGAGATGAGAGCGACGGCCGGCTCGACCGCACGTTACTGCGATACGATAACGTTTCATGTCCGTGACAGAGTTAGCAAGCAGCTTTAGCCGTGATGTCTAGCTCTGCTTTTCCTGTCAATGTGTGAATCTCAAAGTGTTTCCATCCTTTACTGGATGTGTAGTGTTTACCACGCTGGATTAACATGGGAGGGTGCAGGTCGTATCCACGCTGACCCTCCAACTTTTTTCTGCTCCGTCGTATCTGCCGGTTTCTGCTCGCTACGGCCAGCTACTGTTTGTTTTGGTTGACGGATATGGAACGGATATGACGTGACGTTACTCAGACTATAACAACGAAAGCGGTAACTTCCTTCTACCTGTGCATAGATTAAAATGAAGCAAATTGATTCTGGCATTAAAACATTGATTTCGAAATCATAAAAGAAATTGCGATACATAAGTGAATATATTTTTTCCCCACCCCTACAGACTACAGTATTACATGGAAAAAGTAAACTTAATTCTCACAGAGGTCATCTTTCCTCCAAAACGTTACATGAACTGATTGCGCTAAAAGAGCCAAATGCCCCCCCCACTTCCCTCAGGGCTAACTAGAAGCAGATGCTTGGCTAGCAAGGCTTCCTACCGGCTTGTGTTTATGTTCTTGAGCACATTCCTCTTCACCTCCTCCACGTGTCTGCCCTGCTGTGGCCATCTCTGTGCTGGATGTCTATACAGCTGGAGCCAAGAGCAGCGACTGGGCAGCTTGAGCCTCAAACGTGAGTCCCTTTGGGGAGTTTCATTGGCCGCTGGTCCTCGTGAACTGGAGACAGCTGGAAATCGTGTCATGTTGGCTGAAAGGAAACCCTTGTGGAAGCGACTGAAGGGCCGTTGGGTCTGGACGTCTTATCGAACTCCTCCCTGAACTCCTGCTGTGGTTATAAGTCAGCGAGTTTGGGCTGGGAAGCTTTGTCTACGGCTCTGGCACCAGGCCCTTCATGTGGCCGGGTTTAAAGTTTCTGGGCCTGTGGTGCTTTTCACCAAGTCTGTTTCTCTTGTTTCTGTGGCTCCCACACTGCCCGATGAGTGCAGAGTGTCAGATAACCTGTGCATACAGTAGCTGTGTCAGGTCATAAAGTATCTTTTAAAGCAAGCTAACCACATCATTTAAGGCACTCTTAGTCAATTGCTGATTTTACAAAGACAAATAGTCTGCAAGTTCTCGGGGAAAACCGTGTCTTGAGGCATTTGTGCAGAACAAACCCACGTCAATAAATGATTCAGAAACACATAAATATTACGTGTAGTGCCTCAGGAACTCTGTGAAGGCCTCCAGTGACCTTTTCAAGGGGCTTCTGCTGCCTGAGTACACTCCTCTCTTAAATGTTCACAGCTTTTTATGCGGACGAATCCTCTTTCTGGGTGTTTTCCTCAAGTAAGACCAAGTCAAGCTTTCCCTTCCAGGTCAGTCTGCCAGGGGAGAAGTAGAGCAGCCAGAACATTAAGATATTTGGAATTAGACCACTTTATTTTATGTGTCAGGCACGGTGTGAGTCATAGCATAGATCCTGGGAGGGAATCCAGTTATGAATAAATGCGCAGTAGATGGGTGTTTCACATTGTTGTGCCTTCTCAGCACTTTGATGCAACTGTTTCTGTGCAGACTGAACATCTTGTATTAATATAAGGGCTGTCAATTGATTAAAATATTTAATCACAACTAATCTCATGATTTTCACAGGTACTGCATTTAGCATAGAAAATATGCTCAAATCATAACATGTCAAACTGCAGCCCAACAGACAACAACAGCTGTCAGTGTGTCAGTGTGCTGACTTGACTATGACTTGCCCCAAACTGCATGTGATTATCATAAAGTGGGCATGTCTGTAAAGGGGAGACTCATGGGTACCCATAGAACCCATTTACATTCACATACCTGGAGGTCAGAGGCCAAGGGACCCCTTTGAATATGGCCATGCCAGTTTTTCACCAAAATTTAGCGTAAGTTTGGAGCGTTATTTAACCTCCTTCCTGACACGCTAGCATGACATAGAGAACCAAGAAAAATAAAGAACCACTGAATTCCTTAGGTTTTCTAGTTTCATATGATGCTACAACCTAAAAATCACAAGTTGCGTTAATGCGTTAAAGAAATCAGTGGCGTTATTGCGTCAACTTTGACAGCCCTAATTATTATGAAATGGATTTTTAAAAGATTGTTTCCTGGGTTTCATCATGATCATGTGGGTGCAGCATAGTCTCTCAGTGGATCAGTTTTTGTTGTGTAACCCATAAATCCTCGCAATCACCTTTAAAAGAAGATTGACTGATGGCTAAGTGAAAGTAGGAACTGTGAAATGTAGAATTAATTTTTCATTCAGTCACCTGTGTTTCTGTCGTGAACTCAGAGATTTCTTCTTTTCTTGAAATAAAGGGCAGGCAGAGACAATAGAGGCGGTTTGATTTCAGTGGGAGTTTGTCCCACACATGCAGTATATATATGTAATCCTTATGTAACGGTGCCACAGTGCTGCTGCTTCGGTTTGCATTGTATTTTTAGCAGGCTGACAGCATGGCAGTGATGAGTGTCATTCTTTGGTCAGTCATGTGGCTCTGTGGTCGGTGACACTGCAGAGCTCTGTACTGCTTCACATCCACAGGACTGCAATAAATTAGGCCAACATCTTTCTTTTGTTACAGTTTTGTACGAAGTGAAGAGTTAAGTGTACTTACTGAAACAATACCCTCCAATACCGTCTGTTTTTTGTCAGTTGAGTCTAATGCAAAATCCCTCTGGGTCAATAAAGCAGCAGTCATTTGCAAGAAACGAGATAGCCTCTGTACTGGCCGACACACCCTGTATAATTCAACCTCTCCTTTCATTATACATTGCATATGATGTCATAGTTTTTTTTATAAAGACTACATATGCTTTTAATATGTTTTAAATTTAGAGAAATTGAACTTAGATTGGTAATAGTTTTATGTAGCTGTCCTGCTCTTGACAAAACCACACATGTTGATCACGTTAGTTCAGCCTTTCATTTTGCGTGTGAAATACAAGAATGTGACCCCAGGACCGTGTGCTCACACACACACACACTCACATATACTCACACTCAAACAGAACTTCATTAATGTCTCACCTCTTCTTCAGGCCTGTCAGCCGTCCGGACGCATGCTGCTCACATACAGGCTTTTCTTGGCAGGGAGTGTTGTAAGCACATGTTAAGGTGCTCTGGCTGTCCTCGACCAAAGAAATTCTAAGTCAACTAAGGGCGCTTTCACAAGCCAACACTTGGTCTGCTTTAATTGAACTCTAAAGCAGTTCAATTGGACGGTTGTGAACGCAGTAATCATACTCTGGTGTAGCCCAAAACAACTGGACCAAGACCGCTTGCGAGAGGTGGTCTCGTTCCGTTTCCAAGTGAATCGAAACGCAGGCTGCCTGTGTGGGCATTTGTTGAGATGGACACAGGTAAACGACAGGTTAACATGAGTGGGAAAGGACGGACCTGGACATCTGCAGAGGTTTGATGTTTGCTTGACTTCTGAGAACAGAAAAGTCCACAAAAATAGCGACGTTTATAAAGTCTTTCTAGATAAACTGGAGGAGAATGGATTCGTGCACAGTAGATCGGTGATGAGTCAAAGTGAAAAAACTCCGACAGCATCAAAGTCTGCGGTTCCCTGCATAGAAGTGGCAGCTCCCGAGACGAAAATGAGAAATTTGTTCCTTCGTACAAGCCCCTCAGCAATTTTTTTTTTTTATTTGGTCCGCTTTGATATTTGCACCATGAAACATAGTTTATTTAATCGATCGACAGATCTGTTAAACTGAGTTTCTCCAAAAAGAATCACACAGAAGCACCACTTTAAATCTGGTGTTTACCAGAGATGTGCTCATCAGCTTCTTAGAAATAAGTCATTCAGCGCAAAAAAGACTAATCAACTAAAGAAATCTTGACTAAGACCAAAACGAGCGATTAGTCGACTAATCCACTAATCGACTAAGAGGGGGCAGTAGACGTAGAAGGTGCTATAGGAATGTGTGTGTTTGTTCCACCACATATCGCTTCCTATTTCACTTATGTTGCTGTTTTCCTAATGCCACAGCTGTTCTGTCCCTCCACCAAAAGAAGGGAAGATGTTAATGAAAGTCTGAATTATTAAAAAAAAAAAATCTGTATTCTGGATGATGATTGATGATTTAGATCAGAGGATGTGAAGCATAGCTATTTCAATCATCTAGTTTTCACTTGCACAAGTGCTGCAGTGGACCTGTTTTCATTTTGAAATGAGAGAGGGCTCCCTTTTTGTATTTTGTGTATGTTGTATGGCTTCCTCTTGAAACAGCGAGCAGAAAACCAGGGACCAACCATTCCACGAGAGGGTACGTCACCGCTTGAACGGCCAGTTGAGTCAAAGAGTATAGGAGCAAAAAGAAGAAACTCCGGTGCTTTTTTGACAACAGCCTCTGCCGCTATTATATTAAAAACGCTTATTATATTTATAATGTTTTATTGTTTAACACGGGCTGTTTTGGTAGAATATGACAATAGAAGAGAAACAATTTAGTTTTACTTTTGTACAGCACTTTTTAGGCGGACGTTTTACTGGCGTCCGGTAGCTGCTTTCAGTCCAAAATGGGGTAAGTGTAGCTCTGCTGCTGGGCGCTGATGTTGCAATGGAACGAACAATTGACTTTCACTTCTTGGCAATATACGTTCTTTGGTTGAATTGAGCAGCACGTCCCCTAGTGTCCTCGACGAACCTTGTGGACACGTACCGCTGGATTTAACATTATAGACATGACCACTGAATATTTGTATAACAATTTAGCCACAAATTCAGAGACTGACACGACACGGTCCAGCCATGTACTCGGTTTTGCTTTTTTCATGCTGAATGACTTATTTCCAAGAAACTTCTGAGCACATGTCTGGTAAACACCAGATTTAAAGTGGTGCTTTTGTGTGACTCTTTGTGGAGAAACTCAGTTTTACAGATCTGTTGATTAAATCAACTAAAAAAAATCATTCGACAAAATCATATGAGTGTTAGTCGACTAAGACTTTCTATGGCCAAGGACAAGCCTAGTATTTTGTATTGAACTCAATTCCAGAGTAAACGTTTCTACAAGAGAAGTGAGCATGTGTCCCACATCCTGTCCTCTGGGTGTTACTCCAAAGTGTTGTAATGCGAGTGTCCCAGGAACATTTATGAGTCTGCTCTGTGTATTGGACAGGAAGTGGAGCATAGACGGTGGTCTTGGACTCAGGATGATGTGCAGATGTGCGGCCCCCTAGAGGTCCATGTGGTCAATCTTAGTTTAACCAGTTATTCCCCAGCTGATAACCACAGGAGCTCTGCCAGTATCGAGACAGATTTAAGATGTGGGATGAGGACTGAATGTCCTGGTTCCACATGAGGAAGAGAAGGACCAGAGGCTATAGGTCCACCTTACTCTCCTCATGTCTTCTGCCTTATCAGAGCTGACCAGACATTACTTGGCACAGAAAATGAGCTCATTGTGACGTCTTCTTTGGTTTCACACAGTGAGGACGTGATGAGCTGAGATGCATTTGTAATCCAAGAGCCACAGTGTTTTCTCACCATCTGTCAATAGCTGGAAGTGATAATAACCGAAGAAATAAACACAAATCGCTCTTTATTTGGATATAAGATTGGCTCACTGACCCTGCAAATATCATTTCATTAAACCAATAAACATCCAGCTTATCTGGGTTAGACAAGCTTTAGGTAAACAAACAGTTTTCAACACCAAATGTTGTGTCCATAACAGCTTAGCTAGCATAGCTAATGTTGGTGGGTTCATGGCACTGTCTGGCTGCGATGGTTCCACACAATTAATTAACTCAATCAACTAACAATGGCATTATTGTAAAATATAACATTAGTTGCTCTAACCAGAGCAACCTAATGACTAGGGATGCACCGATTGCAAAATTCTGGGCTTATACCGATGTTTAAAATAAAAATGAGGCCGATACCGATGTGCCAGGGAAACAAAGACCTCTTCATTATAAAGAAATCAGCCCTTCATTCATATCTTGAATGAGCACAATTTAAATTGTACAAATTTATGAAAGAAGCTTTATAACAACCTTCTTTCACATGAAAAATAACTTCTTCAAAATCCCTTTAACCTATATACAACTACCTACTCAATGAGAGGAATTTATTACCTAGTGCAGCAAAAACATTTTGTGAAACATAAATGAAATGTAATTAAATCAGCAGTTAACAACCCAACATTTAGCCAGCACAAAATGAAAGCAACACAACACGTAAACATCGGCCATCGGTGATGTCATCTTATCTGCCGAATGGCTGATTGCAGTCAACGAGGAAATCGGCCGATACCAATGTTGGACCGATAAATCAATGCATTCCTACTAATGACCACAAGGTAAACATGATTGGGTCGAAATCACAAACAGAACACGTACAAAGTGTCTGCTAACTGTTAACTGGTGACTCACAGCCGAATGTGTCGTTATTGCTTTTAGTGACGGCAGCTGTGTCCTTGTAAAAGCCTTCAATTTTACTTCTATGAATTGTAAGTACATACTCATCTGTGTTTATTATCTACGCCAAGCATTTATGGAAGTTACTGCCAACAACCACGGACAAATGTGTCTAAGTCACTGCGACTTGCCACCGCAGTAATGCCGGCGCTGCTATGGCGGAACACACAGAACGGTCGCCGGATGTGTCAATACAAATGGAAGAAAATACAGAAAGAAATGGGTTTCAATGATGAGATGGCATGGGGGAACTGAGTTTCAGTCTGCACGATTGTATATGGAAGATAACTTGGCTGTTTCTTCTATTGGTGCTTCTTGATAGTCAGTGCAGCAACATCTATCACAAGGACACTTTTACGTGAAATGTCTTTAACAGTGCGACTGATCAAATACCAAATATCGCAATGTGCAGGTGAGGAGGAAGATTCCCTGGTAGAGGTCAGGAGAGAGAAAGTTCACTTTGATCTCTTCTTTACTTCCTTTAGTTTGTGATGGTGAGGAGAACAAAAGGAGGTCCAGTGATTCATGTTAGCTGTGGCGGCAGCTCAGGTCATGCTAGCATAGCATCACACAGACTGGAGTTGGCAGCTTTTTCACCTTTACTAACACACCCTGCTTATTAAGCCTTTCCTGTTTCCCACACCCTCTTACTGCATGTGGTTGGAATCACAGACCTTGTCCAGTTGAATTATTCAGAATTCAATTGAAATCTCCTTGCAATGAATTGGCTATCAGGGTGAGAAATGATCACAGACTGTGTCACCAACTTGGCAGTGTTTTTAAAGAAATCAAACAGCCATCTGTGCAAAATTCTGTTTTGTATGAAAACATTAAGACATGTTTGAATTGTGTCCTGTTTCTTACATTCAATCTGCGTTCTTGCTGTGCAGATACACATTTCTCACACCTCCTGATTCCAGCTGTCATGACCCCAATGTGTTCTTGTGTTTTTGCACGACTGACCAGGAGAAGAGCGAGAGTACTGGCGGGGCTAAAGTTTCATTTGAACCCACAGAGACAAACTGGTGTCCTGAAGGCTCGAGTGTCAGGAGGTTGAGTGATGAATCTGGCCACTGAGGCAGACTAAGACTTTACACCAACACACCCAGAGGCTGCCAAAGAAAAATAAATCCCACTGTTAAACCAAACTGGCTTACAGTATTTCTTTGTTCCTTTTATGCAAAATGTAGACCTGCTTTGTCAAGAAGAGATGAGAAGAATATTACATCATTTATCTTTAGGCACATACTGCTTCTACATCAGGGTCAAGACTCAAGACTCAATTCTGTCTTGTAGACTATAAAATAATGAGGTAGTGTTGAAGGAGAACCATTTTTACATTTCATTGTGTTCAGTTTTTCTTTGAGTTGTCACTGATACATATGCATCCTTGTGGGTCACAGTGATCTTGGGAACTGATTTATTTTTTCTTTCTGTTCTTGGAGAGACAAAATTAGCATTTCTTTGAACAGTAAAAAAACTGAACACTATTATGTGACATCTAGTGTATTATAACTTGCCGTAGTGGTAAATCAGTTTGTAATGCAGATGTAATATATGCATTATTCTACAGATTTTGGTCCCCATGGTTAGAAACAAAAGCTGTTAAATATGCTAGAACAATGTACAGAAGGGACAGGAATTGTCACAGCTGATCACTATGGCAAAATTGAAATGCATTTTAAAGGATCGATAGGATTCCCACGCGTCCTGGAAAACCTGGAAAACAATTGACTAATTTTCCAGTCATGGAAAACACATGGAAATGAGAGAAAAAGTCAGATGTCCTGGAAAATCTTGTGTGGTCTTGGAAAATGATTTAAACGTTCTCCTATTTTAGCTGAGAATGAACTACAAGGATGTGTAACAGAGCTCCCCAAAGCAGATAACATTGCCATCTGAAAGGACTAAGTTATGTTCAGGATCATATAAGCGTTCAAATGGTAGTTTATGGATGACTGGTAGACTGGATGACATTACAAATTAAGTGTCCGAAACTCTCGGCCACTTAGGCGTCTCCAGATAACTTCTGTTATGATTTGACGCTATATACAAATAAATTGAATTGAATTAATGTTGAATAGTGTTGGTTACATGTATGTTACATGTATTACATGTATTATGTAAATATGAGTTATTTCTGGCTGGTAACTGTGGTCGTTTTTATTATTATATTATTCTATGGTCAATCTGTCATGATTTCTGAACATGTAAGAGATGAGTTCATAGATAGGTTATAGCCATACACTGCACATTTCTTAAATCAGACTTCCACAGAGAGGAACATATTAGTGTACGGCGCGATCCCTGTATGTCATACCAAGAAAATCTCCTGATACAGTCCTGAGAAATGATCTCTAGAAAAGAGTGGGAACCCTGATTGAGAAAATAGTCCCCTTGGTCATGTGATTGCTGTCTTGCATCATTTCATACTTCAAATGGCCTCATAATGCAACCAAATCTCCTATAAAAATCAAATCAAGGAGACAAGAAGTGACTTTTTAAAAGAAGGAAGCAACACATATTCAACACAACATTTTGGCATAGCCTCCAGCAGCTGCTCTTTATTGATATCCCATAGTTTCTCCTCACTCCATTACTTTTGTTCTCAGTTGTGTCTTTGTCTCCAAATGACTTTAGTAGTTTCGTCTCAGACTCTGACCCCAGTGGGCCCGACTCCTCTGTTTTCCTAAAATGGCTCTCGCTGTGATCATGACACAGCAACCAGTCAGTGGTCAATGCCGAGCTGGATCAAAGCACCACTGAACCTTTAAGATTCCCTGGATATCCTCAGAGGGCGCTGAAAGTGTTTGTTGAGTCTCCCTCTGTTTCTGAAACACAAAGTGCACTCCTGTTGTCTGGAGATTCACCCGATGAACTCAGCTGTGCAGCTCATGTCAGTGTGCTCAGGGTGCATTTTTTTGCTATAACATATTAGGGGTTGGGGAAAAAATCTATATAGCATTGTATCTGGACATTTTGCTTGGCAATATTGTATCGATACACAGACATGAAGTATCAATCTTTTATTATAGAAACTATTAACCTCTTTTTTATTATAGAAACTATTAACACCATTCTGTGTTTCAGAGGTTGTAGCGGCTCAGTCTTAAAGCTAGATGGAAGATACTGGTATCATATGAAACTAGAAAACCTAAGAAATCAATTGGTACCAAGTAATGTTAGCTTGTCTACAGGAACACTAAATAATGTTATAGTTATAAAACAGATGTTGACAAACTGCATCACAGTTAGGGCTGTCATTCAATTAAAATATGTCATCGCAATTAATCGCATGATTGTCCATAGTTAATCGTGATTAATCACAAATTAATTTTTTATCTGTTCAAAATGAACCTTAAGTTTCAAGTTTATTTGTCATATGCATTTAAAAGTACAGTGTACAGTGAAATGCAATGAAATGCATTTTACCCTGGCTCTCTCTCAGCCCTTAAAATCTATAAATAGTACAGTTGATAAATATTACAATGAATAAGACAATACCTAAGAATAAAATTATAAAACAACCTAAAACATCCATAAAACAATCCACAGCTCTGCATTCATTTAGTGCTCCTGTTCAGTAGTCTGACCGCCTGAGGGTAAAAACCGGCTCTGATGCTCTGTAGGCGCTTCCCTGAAGAGAGATATGAGAAAAGTATGTATGCTGGATGACTTGTGTCCTGCATGATACAAAGAGCTTTCTTCCTGCAGCGAGTGGTGTAAATGTCCTGTAACTGTGGCAAACGGTGATCCAATCATTTTTGATGCTGTTTTCACTGTCCTCATCAGGAGTTTATGGTCATGTGATGTAATGTTGCCAAACCAGACCAGTATGCATCCACTTAAGATGCTTTCTATTGTGGACCGGTAGAAGTTGATGAGGGTTTTTGTGGACATACAATGTTTCTTTAAAGGGAGATCGGTCAAATATTTAATCCTCTTATCAACATGGGAGTGGGCAAATACGCTGCTTTATGTAAATGTATGTATATATTTATTACTGTAAATCAATTAGCAACACAAAACAATGACAGATATTGTCCAGAAACCCTCACAGGTACTGCATTTAGCATAAAACAATATGATCCAATCAGAACATGGCAAACTGCAGCCCAACAGAAAACAACAGCTGTCAGTGTGTCAGTGTGCTGACTTGACTATGACTTGACCCAAAATGCATGTGATTATCATAAAGTGGGCATGTCTGTAAAGGGGAGACTCGTGGGTACCCATAGAACCCATTTACATTCACTGATCTGGAGGTCAGAGGTCAAGGAACCCCTTTGAAAATGGACATGATAGTTTTTTTTAGGTTTTTTTAGCCTCCTTTGCGATACTCTATCTTCACTCTAGCTTTAAAACTGAGCCCGCTACAGCCTAAAAATCTCAAGTTGCTTTAATGTGTTAAAGAAATTAGTGGCATTAAAATGAATTTGCGTTAATGCATTATTATCGCGTTAACTTTGACAACCCTAATCACACTATTTCGCAATATATGTTATTGCAATACTCAGCATATTGCAAAATGTTTAAAATCACAATAAGATTGTATTGTGATTTAAATATGGTGATAAGATGGTATCATGACGGCCTCTGGTGATTCCCACCCCTACAACATTTGAACAGAATTGTGATAATGAGGTTTTGTGATAATGTCTTGATAGAAAACCAACATTCATTCACCGACAGCTGCTTTTGATCAGATTTTTATTGACGGTCATTTTATCATTGAAGAAGTCATTATTTCCTACTTGAAGGTGACATCCTGGGTATTTCTGTCGTGCTAACGTGTTAACCCACCCATGTCAGTGTACCTTTTAGCCTGTGTAGCTGGCGTTGTGCAGTCAGGGCATGCCCTTCTTAGGACAGATTAAGGAAACTTCTGTTTGGCTTTTATCACCCTGCTTAATAGGCTCCATGATATCACAAGGCTTCTAATCAGCAGGTTTGTATGTGGGACCAGCCTGTAATTGAGGCAGAATGTCAAGTGTGAAGAAACACCTCGCTGCTCCCTTTTTAAAATGCTCACTCAGGTCTGTTGAGCCAGCCAGGCCTTAACTGTGCTGGTTCGCTTTTTAGAATTAGAGGAAGCCAACAAATGTCCTGTCCTGTTCAGAGCCACCTGTTTTGTCAAAGTGTCCTTGAGCCAGCAGGACACTGAACTTTTAGCTAGTCAGCTAAAGTCAGTCTGATCAAAGACCGTCCACTATCTGCCTAAAGTGAAAATGGCCGCCTGGTACCTAATGGAAGCCCCTCTCCTCCTCACGTTGTACTGTCTCTTTTCATTTGCCCTTCTACTGGCCTCCCCTCAGTAAGATTTATGACTGTCAGATTTTATTTTACTGCCATAGCAAGGACGCAAGAACCGTCTGTACCTGCTACCACAACGAAAATCAATCTCCCCTCCCTCTCTAACTCTCTCCCTCTCTTTGTCTCTCTTCCTCTTTCCCTCTGTAACCGTGCAGGCAGCCGGCGGGGATGGGAGATGATGGAGGACAAAGGCCCTCGTGTAGCCGACTACTTTGTGGTGGCCGGTCTGACAGACCCGTCCAAGCCGTTGGACCAGGAGATCCACTTTGATGACGCCTGCCACAAGACGGCCAAGCCTAAGGCGCCCATCACCGATGTGGCAGTGGTGATCCGTTCAATGGGCGAGGAGGTGCCGCCAGGTTTCACCTGCGTGGAGGAAACACCAACCGGTCATTCGGCTGATCTGAACAATGGAGGCCTCATGGCGCCCCAGATCTTCCTGTGCTACCGGCGAGGTCGAGACAAGCCGCCACTCACTGATCTGGGGTAAGTACCACAGGAGTCTACAGCCAAGGTAGCAGCTCTGTGAGGCTGAGCCAGATGCTAATACAGTATGCTCACAGTGCCGATTCTAACATACCGATGTTTCATGTGATGTCTTCACCATCTTACTTGAGCATGTTAACATGCTTACATTTGCTAATTAAGCACAAATTACAGTTGAGGCTGATGGAGATTTCATTAGTTTTTTTTTTTTTTGGTAAACCATAAACTAGTCATCAAATTAAAATCAACAAATAAAGATTTCCACTTGATAATGTTACAAGACGTAAAGTTCAGGGATCACCAAATGAATGACCTAAACAATTCATCCTGAAGTAGACCAAAATTCAAGAAAATCCATCCAATAATTGTTTAGATATTTCACTAAAAAACACAAATGTGGACTTCATGGTGGCGCTACAGTAGAAGTCAGGCAATACATTCAATCATTGAGGTGAGATTTCATTCTAAACCACAGTGGTGGAGCCATGCTGCTAGTATGGCTAGAACGTTGTTGTTATTTAACCACAGCAAAATCAATTTAAAAGCTCCATAAAAAGTCTTTCTGCAGTATAATGCAAAGCCACTGGCCAACAGGCCTGCTCATTTCTAGCTCTCATTGGGTCAACTTAAAGCTATGTCACCAACTTGTAAACAATAAATGTGACCAACCATCAATATGCCAGAATATGCCACAGTGCTTTTGGGAAAACAAAACTTTTATTTCCAATCTCCATACAATCCTGTTAATCCTACAGAAAGTGTGAGGCCTAGTCCCCACATACACGGCTATTTTTGTAAACTAGCTTTTTCTATGCGTTTTAACCTTTTTTCCATAACGTCAGAGTGGGCGCCATTGCGTACGTGTGTGTGTGTCTGACCCAACCTGCTCACTGGCCTTGATAGCGTTTCAATTGTATTTTTGCGTTTTCATCTGGATGGAGACTTTTTTAAAATCGTGCTTGTGTTGACAGGATTTTTTGGACAACGGAGGAAAAATTGCATTGATAAAAATACCGTTGTATTTTATCCATGTATCCCAATAATTACAAATGCAGCTCTGTATCTCTATAATCACAGGGTAAGTCAGGGTATTTTGCTGACAATAATGATGGTATATAATAAAGGCACTTCCACAAAAAGGCAGAATAGTTTTTAGGCTTTGGAATACGCAGACATTTTGGTATAGTGAAATAGATGAGATGCGATAAAGGACACACATTTTAAAATGCATGTTGACGTTGTATTTTCTGCTTCTGTTTCATCTGCTGTAGAATATATGACCAAAAAGTTGATTGAAGGAAACACTGACTCACTTTTTCTCATTTTATATTGCTTCAATTTCAGAAATTTGCTTTAAACTTATTTCATATTTTAAACAACTGAATATAATCACCGTAATGAAGTGCACAGAGTCTGAGCTCACCTAACACACACACGGCCATGTCATTTATGTTTTGCAACATGTTGCTGTGTCCATTATTTCTCTCATTCCTAGAAATGATAAGCTGCTCTCAGCAAACATTGTGGTTGCTGTTGTTTCTACAACTGTCGATGGGCACTTTCACAAGCCAACATTTAGTCTGTTTCTATCAAACTCTGGTGTAGTTTGTCTGGTGCAGACTTTGCTTGTGAGAGGTGGTCTCAGACTGTTTCCAAGTGAGCCAAAACGCAGGCTGCCTGTACGGGCATTTGTTGAGATAGAAACAGGTAAAGGACTGACTAGACTTCTGCAGAAGTTCTATGTTGGCTTGACATCTGGGTCGAAAGAGAACAGAATATGCCAAATAAAGTCCACAAAAATAGTGCCGTTTATAAAGTCATTCCAGATAAACTGGAAGAGAAGGGATTTGTGCGCACAGTAGATTAGTGCTGAGTCAAAGTGAAAACACTTCCACATCAATATTTCAAAGTCGACGATAGAGTGGCAGCTTTAGAGATGAAAAAGATAAATCCGCTCCTTCGTAAGCGCCCCTCAACTAATAAATTTTTTATGTGGTTCACTGTAATTTCCTGCACTGTGAAACCGAACCAAACTAAATAGAAAATTAACCAAAAGTATCAATTTCACTCTGATTGGGAGTAACCAAACACACTATGTCGGACTGTCCCCAATACCATTTTTTGGGCTTCAAAGCTTTGGTGAGAAATATTGGAAGGTATTCGAAGCTTCGTGACGCAGCAGGCTGACATGTTCTTCTGTCTGTCTCCATCTCCCCTGTTTCAGTGCCGCTGCAACACTACTGAACACACACACCTCTACACACAATAAACAGAGATATCCGTCTGAGAATAACTAATAATAATTCATGTTGAATATGAATAATGAATAATGTTATGGGATTATTCCTTATTTTTTGGCTATTTGGGGATTTATATTGTATTATTACATACTTAAATATAGATAGAAATGCAAAAAAACAAAGCATTGGAAAACTGATTTGGATGTTGATTACCATGGCAACAATCAGAGTTTTGAAGCTTCGAAGCATTCGCGTCAGCCCTAGGACGATGGCTTGTGAAAGCACCCTTTAACTCTACTCTGCTGTTCCTTGCTATTGTGAATGAGGAGTTCAGTTTGTGTCTAAAAAGTGGTCCATATATCATGTCGGTTCTGTAAAGCTGAAGTGCTCTCCCATGAAAATTCCTGCTGTGCAGCAGTTTTCCACAGCAGCCACTTTCTGTCTGCCTTGCAGCCGTTCCCCGTTGTGATTTTGCAACGAATAGAGTGAAGCGCTGTTACAGGTGTCCTCCTCAGCAACATCTTTTGAACTGTTCTGTTTGTTCAGGCCTCTCACGCCTCTGGCTGACAGGAGACAGCTGATGACAATGCTAAGGAGGCTCATACCGGCCTCTGACACTACAGAGTGCAGTGCTTATCAGGCACTGACACAGACGCTCTGCTCAGACAGTATCAGCAGCTTCTGTGTGCTGATAGCTCAGAGGGGCTGCACTTCCCAGACACTGGTAGGACTAATGGGAACCTGAGGTGTGTGTGTGTGAGCATGTGTGAGTGTGTGTGTGTGTGTGTGTGTGTGCAGATAGCAATCATTTATGTCCATCTTTAGATATTTCTCATTGTGATAGTGAGTTGTTGCTCAGGCTGTAGAGGGAATAATTAGTATTATCTGTGACTAGTTGTCAATATTAATATCAATTTGGCTTCTTTTCAATACTGAGGACTAGAAAGGAATATGAGGAACATTGACACCTCCAGGTTTCAACCAGGAAATTGTTAATGGTGGGTACACACTACATGAGAATCAAGCCAAATGGCCCGATTCCCCCCTCCCGACAATGGTCAGCAACGCCCCGATTCTTTGATGGTTCTAAAGATGCTCTCTCCAGATGTTCCTGTGGTATGAGGTATGTTAAGAGTTTTTTTACATCCCCGATCGGCTCGGAAGTCCATCCTGACCGCACCGATCTCAAAACGTAAATATTAAACGTTAAAAATTTCCGACCGGATATCCTGTTGTGTGCGGGGAACCCCGAGGACAGCCGATGACGCAGTCACGTGGGAAAGAACGATAGCCAGTTGTGAACTAAGCTGACTGAAGAAGGAAGGACAACAACCGCCGTCATGACAGCCGCAACTAATGCATGAGCTAATGCGTGAGCTAATGCTAAACGCCAAGCATAAAGTAAGATGGAGCTCAGAAATGGAGGACCAACTTGTTAATTTGTGGCAACAAGTGTTTATTTAATGTGTCTCCATGACTTCATCCATTTTTTTTTCTTTGTGAATTTTAAGTACAAAGTAGTGAAAAATCTAACATGGCTAATTCTTCCTGCCCGTCGTCCGCCATGTTTGTTGACACTAAAGTCACGTTTGATCGCCAGAGATTTTGCAAGATTTCCGTTTTTTTAGTCAGGACTCTCATGAATGAATCTGTTAGTGTGTGCTGTGCTGTTTTGACCAAATCGTTGCTCATCACACACTATATGAACAAAAGTGTTCTATTTTCTTGTAGTGTGGGACAGCCTTTTAAACACAGGTGGTAATCCACCCAAACACTGACACATCTTGTGATAACTTTAGTTAGTAGCTGATGGCCTTAACAAAAGCCACGCTCACTCAATACATGACATTTTGTGTGTGGAGTAGAACCTCGGCTCTTTTGACCTGAACATTCATCTTTTTTTATGTTATTTTCTAGCAGAGGTGACCTCACCTAAAATAAAGTCCAGGGGTCTCATTTATAAAACATTGTGTTGGATCCACACTAAATGTTTGAGTATGTACAAATGAGGAAATGTACGCATGCGTAAAAAAATAAAACCATGCGTACATCTGCCATTGTGCAATGTCCTTTTATAAATCTCAAATCAACTTGGAAATGTGCGCATTTGGATCAGCCTCATATCCCGCCCTCTACACGCCCATATTTAAACATGGATGGTCAATGCAAAGCACCTTATGAATGTTTATGCATATAGATGAGCCTGCTGATCAATGGTTCTTTACGGTGAATCACGGCAACTTCCGAGAGGAAGACCAAGAAAAGGAATTCCTCTGACACAGAAATGGAGATGCTTGTGGGTGAGGTGGCCCTGTACACTCCATCCCTCTCAATTCTTCCATTCACGTGATCCTCGTAGTGCCATTGCATCCGTCATGCAGCATTACGAGTGTCACTGCAATATTGAATATTGCAATATTGATTGACAACTTACCAAAATGATTGCTACAATCAGTGGTACCCTCCCAACCGGGGATATCATTTGAAAATGGATGTGCGTACACAATGGTTATTAATGAGACCCCCGGCTCCTTTAGAAAATACTGCACAAAACAATGACCTCCTCACACAGCAAAGACAAAGGCTAGTTCTGCAGAATTGGTGGCTCTGTCAATAAAGGAAGGATATCAACTGCACTGGTCTGATGGTGGAGACTGCAAAAACAAACAAACAAAAAAACAGTAGAGATGCACTGATTGCAATTTTCTTGGCCAATTACGATTTTTTCAAAAGTCTGACCTGCAGATTCCAAATTTCTTTCTTTTCAAGAACTATAATTGACAATATACACAAACATTTCTGTAACTTTTCTTTCACGGAAAATTGAAATTCACTTAGTAATAAATACAGTTAAGGGTTCCAAATTTTGTTGTTAGGGCTGTCAAGGTTAAAGTGATAGCGCAAATTTGTTTTAACCCCACTAATTTTTTTAACACATTAACGCAACTTGTGATTTTTAGGTTGTCATATAAAACTATAACACCTAAGCAATCCATCGGTACCAACCATGTCATACTAGCTTGTTGTGAAGGAGGCTAAATAACGCTACAAACTTGCGCTAAATTTTGCCGAGGAAAAACTGACATGGTCATTTTCAAAAGGTGTCCTTTGACCTCTGAACTCCAGATCAGTGAATGTAAATGGGTTCTATGGGTACCCACGAGTCTCCCCTTTGCAGACATGCCCACTTTATGATAATCACATGCAGTTTGGGGCAAGTCATAGTCAAGTCAGCACACTGACACACTGACAGCTGTTGTTGCCTGTTGGGCTGCAGTTTGACATGTTATGATTGGAGCATATTGTTTTATGCTAAATGCAGTACCTGTGAGGGTTTCTGGATCAATATCTGTCATTGTTTTGTGTTGATCATTGATTTACAATAATAAATATATACATACATTTGCATAAAGCAGCATATTTGTCCACTCCCATGTTGATAAGAGTATTAAATACTCGACAAATCTCCCTTTAAGGTACATTTTGAACAGATAAAAAACATGATGTGCGTGCATGCGCGCGTGTCAGTCAGCAGGTCACAGGTCATGGCCGATCAGCTGACAGCTGGCCAGTTTCAGCCGGTGCCCTATCGATCGGTGCATCTCTAAAAGACAGGTCTGGTTTTAACAGCAGAGAAAGATGTGCACACATTATTTGGCCTCACTGAGCAGAACCACCACAGTGATGAGTACTGAAATAAAAAACAGACAAAGTTTTCAGTGCCACAAAAAAGCTTTCAGTGCCGCAAAATGCCCGTGGAGTTTGTGTTGAAACAGTAATGGAGGATAAGTGCATAATGGAAGCACAAAGAGAAGAGGGATGTTTAATATGACTGCTACTGTTCTGTTCCTGTGAGTACTTGTCCACTAAGTGCTTTGTGTGAGTGTCCTCTTGTGCCTTATTACAGTGCTGTACTGGGTTAATATGTTTTGACTGACAGTGTACTTAGAACTACATGCATGCATGAGGACTGTCGGATACAAAAAAAAAACTGAATTGTCATAACAAAAATATGAATTGTTGATAAACCTTTTTTGAATTTTTATCATTAGAGATCATCCCCAATAGCATCCTTTTTTAAATTTTCTTTATATGAAAACATCTTTTCAACACAATAATCTCTATTATAATTTTGAAAACAATTGTGTTCTAAATTAAATTTGCAACATTAGCAAATGTGCATTTAGGTCAAAGCGTGCTCCACTTCAAAGCACAGCTCATAGATAAGAAGGGGACAGTGAATAATGATTGTATAGGAATAAACATATTAAATATGTGCTGCTTCTATATACAGCATCATACAGTGTTCAGCCACTCGCAGTGATTACTCACTGAGCTCCTCACCTGGCCACAGTAGTTTCCTCTGTTTATGTGAGCTGCCATGTTACTATTACCAGACACTGAATGTGGCATTTGCATGCAAAATACAAACTGTCATTATTTTACCAGCTTCATGAGTCACAAAGAAACTAAAATGCCTCCATACTGATAACTTACTGTAAGTGAAACAGTAGAATCTGCATTTTTAAAGTACTTGTAACTAGGGCTGTCAATCGATTAAGAGATTTAATCCCAATTAATCACATGATTGATTAATCACAAACCAAATCCCAGTATTACTCCACCCTCATTGGTAACCAGCAGAACCACCCCAGAATGCTGTTCTCCACCATCAACCGCCTGCTCCGCCCCATTGATGCCAGCGTCAGTTCATCACCATCAGTGACTCCAGCTCCTCCCCAGCCCCAGTCAACCAAGGTGTACCTCAAGGTTCTGTGCTTGGACCCCTCCTCTTCACCATATACATGCTCCCCCTAGGTCAGATTATCCGCCACCATGGGCTCAGTTTCCACTCCTATGCTGACGACACACAGCTCTACCTCAGCACCAAGCCATCCACTCACATCCCCCCACCCCCAGTCCCTACTCAACTGCCTGCATGAAATAAAAACATGGATGTCATCAAACCTTCTAAAACTTAACAGCAGCAAAACAGAGCTCATGGTTGTGGCCCTAAGGCACTGTTCAGGAGGGTTGGAGATCTCCTCCTGGATGAGGATGGCAGCTCCATCTGCCCTTCCTCCGAGGTCCGCAACCTTGGTGTCATCCTGGACTCCACCCTCTCAATTGATTCACACATCAAATCCGTCACTAAATCTGCCTCCTACCACCTCTAAAACATTTCCCGACTCCGGCCATCACTCTCCGACTCCGTGGCAGAGACCCCCATTCACGCCTTCATCACCTCCCGTCTGGACGTCTGTAATGGAGTCCTGTCCGGGGTACCCAGCAAAGCCCTGGACAGGCTCCAGTATGTCCAGAACTCAGCTACCAGGGTTCTCACCAGGCACTAGGCCCTGGCAGCACATCACCCTACACTCATCCACCTTCACTGGCTTCCAATCAAGTACCACATCAACTATGAACTCCCCATTCTCACATACAAATCCCTCCATGCCCCCCAGTACCTAACCGACCTTCTCCACCCCTACACTCCATCCCGGAAACTTTGATCCTCTGACACTGGTCTGCTCTCCACCTGGCTGAGAACATTCGGCGACAGAGCCTTCAGCGTCGGGGCCTCTGCCCTCTGGAACTCTCTCCCTCCTGAAATAAGAAATGCTTCATCCCTGGACATTTTCAAAAAACACCTCAAACACCACCTGTTCATCAAGGCCTATGATCTCAGCTGACTCTTCCTACACATCACTCTTTTAATTACTTAGCTATAGTTTTTCCTCTGTGTTATTAATTTGTATGATTTTTGTGTGCCCCCTTTGTAAAGCGTCCTTGGGTTTCTGAAAGGCGCTATATAAGTCCAATTTATTATTATTATTATTATTATGATTGTCCATAGTTAATTGAAATTAATCACAAATTCATCACACATTTTTTATCTGTTCAAAATGTACCTTAAAGGGAGATTTGACAAGTATTTAATCCTCTTATCAACATGGGAGTGGGCAAATATGCTGCTTTATGTAAATGTATGTATATATTTATTATTGTAAATCAATTAACAACACAAAACAATGACAGATATTGATCCAGAAACCCTCACAGGTACTGCATTTAGCATAAAACAATATGCTCCAATCATAACATGTCAAACTGCAGCCCAACAGGCAACAACAGCTGTCAGTGTGTCAGTGTGCTGCCTTGACTATGACTTGCCCCAAATTGCATGTGATTATCATAAAGTGGGCATGTCTGTAAAGGGGAGACTCGTGGGTACCCATAGAAATAGAAATAACTTTGACAGCCCTACTTTTAAGTATTTTTGGTTTTCACTTGTCTATCAAAAAATTGATGGCATTCTGCTTTTACCTCCTTTATATGCTGTTGTTGCAGTGTAGACTCCTGTGAGTTTGGCCAAAGTTATTGAGTTTAAAAGTGGCCGAGAGCTTGAAGTTAACTCACTTTATTAGCTCATAGATCATCTGACTGCTTTTCATGAATCACATTCTGCTTTGCAGTTTATGAGGTGCAAAGCAGCCATTAAGCTTAATCAACTCCATTCTGTCAGCCACTGAAAACTGGGATAAATGCCCAGTGTTCCACTTAAATGGGAGCTCCACCTAATTGGCTAGATGAGATCACGACTACATATTGGGTTGATTAATTCACCACGGTAATCACACTAACCACTACACGCTGACGTGGAGTTTTGTTTGGCTGACTGCCGTGTTGTGCCTCCTCCCCACAGCGTGCTGTATGAGTGGAAGGAGCGGCTGATGCAGGGCTGCCAACTCATCCAGACCACGCCCTCCGGTCGTCCAGCCAACATCAGCGGCAACTCCTCCCAGCGCATCTACGTCACCTACCGCCGGGCACCTGAGTGCCAGCCACACACCGCCCTGGCTGTCACCGACATCTGCATCATCATCCCGAGCAAGGGAGAGACGCCCCCGCACACCTTCTGTAAGGTGGAGAAGAATCTCAACAGCAGCATGGTGAGAGAGACACTTTTTACATTTTGTTTGATGTCCAGATATTTCTAGCATCTGCAATGGAGTTTTGATCCATCAGCAGGAAACATCAAATTTTGGTTTCAGTCCCCCAGATTAAAAAAAGTAAGAACTTCCTTCTGGAGACGCCATTTTGCAAAAACATTCAGGTGGGGGGGGGGGTGTTGGTGTGTGTGGCTGCACATGTGTCTTAAAACATCTGCATGCTGAGAGTAAGTGTGCCAGGAAGTGTTTAGAGAATCTACAGAGACTTGTGGTGCATGTAGGAGAAGTCGAGGCTCCGGCAATAAAGTTGGGATTTAGCTATACTCATTTTTCAATCTGACTAATGTAGGAGAATCATTTTAATATTTCAGCACAGCTCTGGGTGAATACTTCATGTCCAGCCTCCAGCCTTGTTAAAGATTTATTGCAAAGTTTAGACGCCATAGATCGTCATCCCCTCAGAGTGACTAATTGTCACAAACAAGATGTGTTTATCAGATGTATCATCACTTCTCTCTGCATGCTAATGGTTTAGTTACAAGATGCACACGCCCGAGTGCAGTTGGACTTTTGGTTGGGATGTGTATGTCTCATCTGTTGGAGGGGTAATAATAGTATTTTCCTGTTAATTACACTGACTGACTTTATGGGGACATTTTAATTGAGGCCAAATGATGAATGATAATAAACTGCACCTATAGTATAGTGCTTTTCTGCCTTCGTGAATGAAGAGCTCACTGGTGTCAAAATCCTGGTGGCCTTAAGTTTTGAGACACTGGCCATATAGTCGCAGCCTCCGTTTTTCAAATTCATCCTGGGACATTTGTTTCATGTCATCTCCCATCTCTCTCTCCTCATTTCCTGCCAGCTCTCAACTGTCTCTGTTTAATAAAAGCAAAATTACCCACCAAAATATAAACAATTTATGGCATTTTTGCTTGCTGCTAAGGTATTGCCTTCAAAGATATGTAGTTAGAGATAAAATCCTAGATGACAAACAGTAATCAAACATGCACTTTGTGAAATGGATTTGGTTGTTTGTAGCATTTTAAAGGTTTTTATGTCCAGCGGCTGACTCTCAAGTCTCAAATGTTGGTGTGTCCTTGAATGCACCAAAAAGGAGGATTTGACAAAAATAAAAAGTTTAAAAAATTTGAAAATGTTTAAGCTCGAGTGAAGATACTGGCATCATATGAAACTAGAAAACCTAAGGAATCCTCAACCATGTCATACTAGTTTGTTGCCAAGGAGGTTAAATAACGCTCCAAACTTGTGCTACATTTTGGCGAGGCAAAACTAGCATGGCCATTTTCAAAGGGGTCCCTTGACCTCTGACCTCAAGATATGTGAATGTAAATGGGTTCTATGGGTACCCACGAGTCTCCCCTTTACAGACATGCCCACTTTATGATAATCACATGCAGTTTGGGGCAAGTCTTGGGGCATGTTTGCACAAGTTGGAGGAGCGTGAGGGAAGACTGGTTGAGACCAACATACAGTGCATTACAATAATCAAGTCTCGAGCTAATAAAGGAAGGTGAATTGTTAATCTGTTTATCAAATTTCAAACAGCTGTCAAATGTCACCCCCACCCCAGCTTTTTTACAGTTGGTTTGAAATAAGAAGCCAGAGCACCAAAGCTTGGGACTGCAACATTAGTCGTGCACGAAGTACCAAACATAATGCATTCAGTTTTACCTTAATTTAAATGAAGGGAACTTTGTGATAGCCACTGCTTTATGTCACTAATACAGTTCAACAGAGAGTTCAGTGCATCACTTCCATTAGGCTTCATAGGTAGATAGATTTGTAGATCGTCTGCATAACAATGAAAAGACAGATTGTGCTTGACTATAATTCACCCTAGAGGCAGCATATAAAATGAAGAGAGGATACATCCTAGAATAGAACCCTGTGGCACCCCACAAGAGAGAGAAGTACTGTATGTGATGAGGAGAAGTCACCAATCATTACAGAAAAGCTCCTGTTGGCCAAATAAGAGCTAAACCACTTAAGTGCGGTGCCACGGATGCCTACATGTTGATTAAGACGAGAGATAAGGACTGCATGGTCCACCGTATCAAAAAGCTGTTGTTGCCTGTTGGGCTGCAGTTTGCCATGTGATGATTTGAGCGTATTTTTTATCCTAAATGCAGTACCTGTGAGGGTTTCTGGACAATATCTGTCATTGTTTTGTGTTGTTCATTGATTTACAATAATAAATATACTGGGAGAAAAAAGTTGTTAAATTTGTGTTTGGTGGATTATTTCTCTGTTGTATCAATGCTAATGGTCATTATATTTTACATGGTTGGAAAGCCTGTTTATTTACCTTCACAATGATGTCCAACTTGTAAGGGTCATGCATTTGTGAGATGAGCAGCACAGCTGATTATGTGGGTAGCGCCCAAGAAAAATGTTCCAAAAAGCTCTGCCAATGGTAAACAGTGTATTCTCATAAGGCTACCAGGAAGCCTGCGATGACTGCCCTTCACCGTCAGGCCCGTTGGCGCTGGTGTCGACAACAAAGACAATGGAACCTGAACATGTGGGGGAATGTCATGTTCAGTGATGACTCCAGGTTCTGTCTGCCAAAGTTGGATGGCAGGGTCCAAGTATGGAGACGACGCGGAGAACGCTATGCTGATTGTTGCACCGATGGAGTAACAGCTTTTAGTGGGGGCAGTGTCATGGTGTGGGGGGGCATCTCCCTCACTGGCAAAACGAGGCTTGTCATCATTGAAGGCCATCTCAATGCAGTGAGATATCGGGATGAGATTCTGCAGCCAGTGGCGATCCCATATCTCCACAATCTGGGACCTAACTTCATCCTCCCAGATGACAACGCTCGCCCCCACAGAGCCAGGGTTATCACAGACTACCTCCACAATGTGGGAGTAGAGAGAATGGAACGGCCTGCCAAGAGTCCAGACCTCAACCCAATTCAACACTTGTGGGATCAGAGCTTGGGCGTGTTGTACGTGTTAGAGTGACCAACACAACCTCGCTGGCTGACCTGCAACGAATCCTGGTTGAGGAATGGAACGCCATCCCACAGCAACGTGTGACCAGGTTGGTGACCAGCATGAGGAGGAGGTGCCAGGCTGTTGTGGCTGCGTATGGATTTTCCACCGCTACTGAAGCTCCTGACGGTGTATTAAATGAATAAAGTGTAAAATAGCCAATATGTCTTGTTTGTTCCTTGTTACTGATAGAGAGTTCAATCATCCAATCCACCAAACAACTCAAAATAAGAGTCAACACCAACAGGAGAATACACTGTTTACCATTGGAAGAGTATTTTGGCAAATGTTTCTTGGGCGTTACCCACATAATCAGCTGTGCTGCTCATCCCACAAATGTATGATCCTTACAAGTTGGACATCATTGTGAAGGTAAATAAACAGGCTTTCCAACCATGTAAAATACAATGACCATTAGCATTGTAACAACAGAGAAATAATCCACCAAACACAAGTTTCCGAACTTTTTTTTCCCAGTTTATATACATACATTTGCATAAAGCAGCATATTTGCCCATTCCCACAGCCCTAGTAATTAGAGATAAAATCCGAGATGACAGACAATAAGCAAACATGCACTTTTAAAAATGGATTAGGTTGTTTGTTGCATTTTAAAGGTTTTTATGTCCAGCAGCTGACTCTCAAGTCTCAAATGTTGTTGCATCACTGAATGCACCAAAAAGGAGGATTTGACAAAAATAAAATGCTGGCTGTGATGAACTACCTATTGTATCTGCAGCAGGTTTCAAGCTTCTAAAGGTTTTTGGAAGGGAGATAAACAATCTAAAAGCCAGTAATGTTGTTAAAAACAGTAACTTAACACCAAGCTGAAAATCACTGTTTCACTGAATCTGAAGTCTGTTGCTCCTCTGACCAGGAGTTGGTGTTCAGTCACAATAGGCTGAAATAGAGCTGCAACTAACCATTATTTTCATTGTCGATTAATCTGTTGATTATTTACTTGATTAGTTGTTTGATCTATAAAATATCTGAATATTGTGAAAAATGATGCTCAGTGTTTCCCAAAGCCCAAGATGACGTCCTCAAATGTCTTGTTTTGTCCGGTTGTCAAAGATATTGAGTTTACTGTCATAGAGGAGGAAAGAAACTAGAACATATTCACATTCAAGAAGCTGAAATCAGAGAATTTTTACTTTATTATTATTGTTGTGCATAGTTTCATCAAGTTGGGTTATTATTTCAACATTGAAAGGGAGTAACTGGACAACAGCTCCAAATTTGATGGAATTTGGGATGATACATTTTGTTCCTGATTGGCCCAAAGGTGGCATGTATTCATTATTCATTCATTTCTAAGGAACAGCATGCAAACATTTCCCGTTGTGCTCTTGTTTTCAGTGGGGCTCCTCTGTCTACCTGTGTTATAAGAAGTCTGTGGCCAAAACCAACACAATAGCCTACAAAGCAGGTAAGCCTTCTGATCCTATAACTACCAGTGCAGATCCAAATACTTCGGTACCAACTCGGTACCAAAATTCAAAAAATGTGACGGTACTCGTTTTCTTCGGTACCGAAGGTACAAACGATGCCTGTAATGGTCATTTGGTACCGGAGCAGAGGTACTGGAGATGCGATTCTTCCGGATCTAATGGGGGCAGTATACGCTTACAAGTGTTCTCATCTGCCGTGAAATGAACGAAGAAGAAGAACGCCGTAACAGCACGGAAAAAAACACGAGACATGAAAGAAGGCAGCTGCTGTAGCGCTACCTCCGCCTCAACTCGTTGAGAACACAAAGAGCAAGAGTCGGGTATGGAAGTACTTTGCATTCGATGTGGATTTTCAAGGAGTAATAATAGATTCGCAAAAACCAGTATGCAGTGCAGTAACGGTGCCGTCGTACTTTTCTATCCAAAGGAGGAAATAATTCCAATTTAGCAAAGCACCTCAAAGACAGACATCCAGACAATACTGTTTGTTTTAAATACTTGAAGGCTACATGCCACTGTTCTGTTTTGCAATGTTAATAGACGTTTATCTTTATTTATTACTGATGTTTATTACTTATGTTTTAATAAAGGAGTGCATGTTGAATTACATGGGATTTATTGTTTTTTTTGGAGGGTTTTTACCTGTGGTATCAAGAATCGTGTAAATTCCCTGGTATTGGTATCGACTACTAGATTTCTGCTACCGTGACATCCCTAGTCCCTCTTGTTCCCGGTGATACAAGTTATTAGATGTTGTGTTAAAATACTTTCCCTAAATCACTTACTCTGCTTGTGTGAGAAAAAACAAATAGTCAGAGAATGAGGATCATTTTAGATACATTTGGAAAGTTACTTGTTATTGCATGAATACGAAATTGGACAAGTTGTACTTAAAAGTGAGTGAGTTGATCTTGAATTTATTGCCAGTTTGTGTATTTGTTGCAGCTGTGTGTGGTAGAAAGGTCTCTAGAGAGGAGGGTCTGCTGCAGAGTAAACTGGCTGCATGAGGATATTCTGCTGCAGCTGTGCTTGCAAGTTCAGACTTGTTGAAGCATGTTGATGCCTCAGAATTGGAGTGACGATAGGCCTCTGCATGCCAATATTCTTCTCCTTTAAAGGGGTTAATTGTTGCCATATATTTAACGGTAATATGAGGCTTATTTCACATTAAATCCATGTGACTTATCTGTGCCAAAAGCAGCTGACAGAAGATCATTTTCTGATAACACTGTTGGGTCAGTGCAGCTGTGTTTGGCTCAGGCGCAGATTGGCTGGCTGATGTTTTGTTGTTCATATCTTGAAATATGCAGCAGACTGTGAATGGAGAGATCCTATCTGTTTCTCACTCTTGTGCTTTGGATGAGTCAGCTCACAGAAATGAAGTTTATTTTCAACATCTAACTTTATTTATAGACAAATGCGACATTTTGATCCAGAACTGAGCAAGCTGAGTTTGTTTTGTTGGTGGATACATGGAAATATTGTAAATGTGCACATTCAGCTGTAGAGAAGTGCATATAAGACATTCCCCAGTGTGTACATTATAGTAACCTCATTTTATTGGAGAAGAACTGACAGGAAACTCCGGAAATTATGTTAATTCTTAAAGTTACATGAATCAATTTATTTTTATATTGACATATTATAAAATCAAATGACTAAAGTACAAGTGAAAGGAATCACTTGCATATTACAGTCCATGAGAATTATCACCAATTCTGTAGCTCTGTGTAGCTTATTCACCTTTTTTGGCTAATTGTTTTGCTTTTATAGCACAGTTCTGATTCAGTCTCTGTGGCCTCATTAGCACCATCTCCAGCAGCATCACGCAGCTGATTCCAGCTGATAAACTGTATGCTATACAGTATCTGTCAAACACCATACGACACACAGATAAAGTGATCAACTAGCTGCAGAGGAGAGTAGAACATCTAGCAGCTAAAGAACCAGATATGTTTCTGAGGAGATTGTGGAGATCAAACCAGAGCTAAAAGGAGAGTGAATATTTGACTCACATTCATCAGGTTGACACAAACACACACTTGCCAAAAGTGTGTTTTAGGCTATATATAATTCTAAATATTTAGAGCAAAAGAGCAATGGTTAGCAGGCGGTTGTGAGACAGGAGTCCATGGTACAAATCCGTCTTTTGAATACACTGTATGAACTTATTTTCCATTTAGCAACCAAGCTAAGCTTATGAGTTTGCTAACTGACCTTTAGCAAGCTCGTTAGCTCTACTTTATTTTATCTCTCGAATAACTTTTCATTGAATGAAATGGTGAACAAAATGCCAGGAGGACAGGAGTAAACAGAACAGTGGAGAGAAAGTAAAGAGAAGCTCCGGTAGTTGTTGTGTCTGATCTTAGATTGTACATAAAGATGGACGACGCGTCTCCACTTCTTCCCACTGTACAGAAGTGAAGCCAAAATATCCCGGATATGGGGGCTGCCATCTTGAGATTTTGACGTCATTTGGAGCCAGAGTCTGCGCAGTAGTGATCGGGGGGGGGGGCTGGAGCCACGGTATCGACGTCACCCGCCAGAAGCAATCGTGAGCCGAGCATGGCCGCAGCTTGTCAGTGAGAGAGAATCCCAGCTGTCAATCATGACCTCTCACCCCCTTTTTATAGCATCAAATGAAAAATTAACACTTGAACATACATCCGCTTGATCAGAACTACCTAAAATGAGAGACCATCTTTGGGAAAACTGTATTTGACCCATGACCCCAGTTTGGCCCATGTCCCATCCGCTAACAGTGAGGAGGTGGATTTATGACCTGTACTGCAGCCAGCCACCAGGGGGCGGTCCAGATGTTTTGGCTTCACTTTTGGGGAGGTGTCATGTTGTCCTTCTTTACAGTCTCTATGGCCCAATTCCAAATGACCCCCTACACCCTCTTCCTACACACTTCCACTCCGTTTGCGTGTTCGCGTGGAGGGCACGCCATATTAGTGCCATTCCAAACCAATTAGTGGGGAGTGGAAGTGGGTTATAAAACCCTCCAACAGTGAGCTGCATCGATGCCGACTAACCAGCTGCCCTTACTGACGACGTGCAACGCCGTTTTGTGTTCGTCAAGGAACACGATCCATTGTCAGTTCTGTGCGACTACCGGTACAAACATTTACTGGTAATCTACTCAAACTGATAGACATTTAATTTATTCTACTTTATCACCATACAGACGTCAGCAACATAAAGTAAATAGGTTGTGTTTAGGATCAAATATACCCTTGTCTAGTCTAGAAAACGGTAGACATGTTCATTAGATTGTAAATTGTTGTATATTGTATGTATGTTTGTATACAGTATATACGTATATATAAACTGGGAATTTTTTTTTTGGAAACTTGTGTTTGGTGAATTATTTCTCTGTTGTTACAATGCTAATGGTCATTGTATTTTACATGGTTGGAAAGCCTGTTTATTTACCTTCATAATGATGTCCAACTTGTAAGGATCATGTATTTGTGGGATGGGCAGCACAGCTGATTATGTGGGGAGCGCCCAAGAAAAATGTTCCAAAATACTCTGTCAATGGTAAACAGTGTATTCTCCTGTTGGCATTGACTCTTGTTTTGAGTTGTTTGGTGGATTGGATGATTGAACTCTCTATCAGTAACAAGGAACAAACAAGACATATTGGCTATTTTACACTTTATTCATTTAATACACCGTCAGGAGCTTCAGTAGCGGTGGAAGATCCATACGCAGCCACAACAGCCTGGCACCTCCTCCTCATGCTGGTCACCAACCTGGTCACACGTTGTTGTGGGACAGCGTTCCATTCCTCAACCAGGATTCGTTGCAGGTCAGCCAGCGAGGTTGTGTTGGTCACTCTAACACGTACATCACGCCCAAGCTGATCCCACAAGTGTTGAATTGGGTTGAGGTGTGGACTCTTGGCAGGCCGTTCCATTCTCTCTACTCCCACATTGTGGAGGTAGTCTGTGATAACCCTGGCTCTGTGGGGGCGAGCGTTGTCAACTGGGAGGATGAAGTTAGGTCCCAGATTGTGGAGATATGGGATCAACACTGGCTGCAGAATCTCATCCCGATATCTCCCTGCATTGAGATGGCCTTCAATGATGACAAGCCTTGTTTTGCCAGTGACATCATTGAGGGAATACACAACCACACTCAACCCAATTCAACACTTGTGGGATCAGCTTGGGCGGGCTGTACGTTTTAGTGACCAACACAACCTCGTTGGCTGACCTGCAACGAATCCTGGTTGAGGAATGGATCGCCGTCCCACAGCAACATGTGACCAGGTTGGTGACCAGCATGAGGAGGAGGTGCCAGGCTGTTGTGGCTGTGTATGGATCTTCCACCGCTACTGAGGCTCCTGACGGTGTATTAAATGAATAAAGTGTAAAATAGCCAATATGTCTTGTTTGTTCCTTGTTACTGATAGAGAGTTCAATCATCCAATCCACCAAACAACTCAAATCAAGAGTCAATACCAACAGGAGAATACACTGTTTACCATTGACGGAGCATTTTGGCAAATTCTTCTTGGGCGCTACCCACATAATCAGCTGTGCCGCTCATCCCACAAATGCATGATCCTTACAAGTTGGACATCATTATGAAGGTAAATAAACAGGCTTTCCAACCATGTAAAATACAATGACCATTAGCATTGTAACAACAGAGAAATAATCCACCAAACACAAGTTTCCAAACTTTTTTTTCCCAGTTTATATATAACATACAACATATATTTATTATTTTTACCCCCATCAGGAGCTATAACCCCATATTTTACTATATCTTCAACTGTGCAATACTGATTTAACAGTGCAATAATTTGGTGCAATAATTCGGCTGTACAATAATCTGGTTTACTCCGGCATTAACATTAGCATTTATTTATACAGAACATTTAAACTAATATTCTTATTTTACACTATTCTTGCATTCTTATAAATGCATGCATTTATATTATTTGCATATATCTTATTTTTCAGAAGTATTATTTGCACTGTTATATATATTTCTTATTTATATATTCTTATGATTTATCTATTTTTATATATTTATATTTATATTCTAGATCGGGAGCAAAACATAGCTCAATTTCCCTCCGGGGATCAATAAAGTATTTCTGATTCTGATATTTATTTCCTTGCCGGAGAGAGGGAAGTTGGTCCTGAAGTGGCTGCTGTATTGATCCCCTCCACCTTAAAGAAGGAGCTTCATTGAGCTGTGAGTGTGACTACAAACAGAGTGCCCTCCACCACGGAGTGGGGGGGTGGAGGGGCAGGATTGGAATTGGGCCTACGTGTCTGACAGCACTAGCCTGGCCGGGCTGGCTTTATAGTTAACGGTTAGCTCACCAGCTACAGCATCTCACCAACTAGCCTTGTGAGTAGTCACTACGTCACTAACCTTCTGGCCCTATTTGATTTAACTCTGGGCAAGAAAGCCAACAAGCTTAACTCCCAAAATATCAAACTATTCCTTTAAAGTGTGCTAAACTCACTGGTGCTGTTGATAACTGTAGTGTTAAAGGGATTCTATCGTGCTATTGTGTTTTCCCCCTTTCCTTTAGTGTGTTATATAGTTTTTTTGCGCATGAAAAACGTCTGCAAAGTTCCAAAGCCCAAAGTCCAGACCAAAGAGAGTTCCTCTCCCCCACAGAAACACTGCTCCTGAACTACCTCTAAAAAACACCGTGACTGAAGTCCTGGCTTTTCTTTTGTAATCTGGTGATGTCATCAAGTATACATTTGCATAACGGCTGGTTTGACACGCCCTCAAACTAAGCTAGTTAGAGCGGAGCTGGAGCGGAGTCTGAAGAGTTTGGTTCGGTTGACCAATCACATCTCTGAAATGAGTTGCAGCAACACAGTAGGTATGTTCTAGTAGAAACCCAAAATACAAGTATGCACCTGATAATAAGCATAATAAGTCCTCTTTAAGACAGGCAAAACATCACTGAGTATAATTTTTTACACAGTTATTGTTACCTGTGTTGTGCACAATTTAGCTTTTTGTCAAAGTTTTCTATCACCACCATGTAACTTGTTGCTGTAACTAGTAGAAACAATGTTTCCTTACAAAATGACATTGCAGTGTAGAACATAAACAACTAAACCCCCCCCCCCCCCTCTCATCTCTATAATCCGTGCATTTAGCTCTTTAACACTGGAACAATTCTGATTCCAATGGTACTAAAGAGTTTGAGTTGCTGACCAAGCGTCCATGCTGCAGTTTGTGTTCATTTATTCCCTCAACGACTAGAAAGGAGCTGTCCACTTGCAGGTGTTTTCATGATGAGTAATTGTGTCCAATTATTTTAGTGACATGTTTAACGATCCAGCATTTTAAAGCAGTGTATATTAAAATGTGTAGAGCAATTTATCATTACCCCCAAGAATGTGAATGTGCACTTTAAAATGTGTGTTTACAACATGTATTACTTACATGTAAGGAATGAACCTTTGATGAAACATAGACAGAGACTGTTTTTGTGCAGTTTGTGTCTGTTAATAATGCTTGAGCCAAAGTTAGACGAAGCACAGAGTTAAAGTGCACAAAATGAAAGTCACTATCATTGTTTCTCGTTTGTGTCCACTAACAGTGACTAATGACCCAGAGGCCTGATTACCAAGCCAGGCGTTTCTAGTGAGACACTGACTCAATAAAGCACATTCTCATTCTGATTATAATAAAGTTAACTTTTGTTTCATTTGAAGCTTTGTGGAAGGGTGATTATGCATCTACATCAGCTGTAAACGTTGCACTTTGCAGCTCTCAAAATGTAGTTGTCAGTGTCTGTTTTTCTTTCTGCTCCAGGTTTATTCAGCAGATATCCAGAGGAGGACTATGAGTCATTCCCTCTTCCAGAGTCTGTCCCTCTCTTCTGCCTTCCCATGGGGGCCACAATCGAGTGCTGGCCAGCTAACACCAAATACTCCCTCCCTGTGTTTTCCACCTTTGTCCTCACCGGAGCCTCCGGAGAGAAGGTAAAATGGATGAATGGATAGATTCACACTTCTGCTCTACTTTCTTTCTCTCTCTCATCCAGAAGACATCTCAGTAGCAGCATCAGACACGAGAGGCTGTCAGTGACTGTTAGACCTCATCAACAGACTGTAACTGACATCTATACAGCTGACATGACCACAGACTAACTACTACTACAGTGGGGCAGAAGAAACCCACAATACTCTGCATGCCAGAGGGGAAAGTGGGTCAGGCATGCATGATGCCTTTGTCAGGTGAAACACCTGACAAAGGCATCACTTGTAGCTCCACACTTGTAGCTCCACATATAGTGTAGTGTTTCTTTTTTAGGACGAGCCTGTTGGCTGAAAAAAAAATGAAACACAAATAATGTAGTAAATGCATTAACACTTTATTAATTAATTTATTAAAGGCAGGGTTGACGATTTTCTCCAGTATACACTATCTGTTCTATTGGTTGAAATGGTCTTTACACCCGACAGCGATCCATTACTGGTGAGCTCTGAAAAAGGAGCAGAAAAGAGCCGTTATCTGTAGCTGCTGTAATCCTGTAAAAATGTCAGACAACCATTCACGCTCACATTCACCCCTACGAGACATTTTGAGTCAACAATGTACCTAACCTGCATGTCTTTGGACTTTGGACTGAAGGTGGAGAATCGGAGAAAACCCACGCTAACACGGGAGAACATGCTAACTCCCCACAGGACCCCGAGCAGGATTCTAACCTGCGACCCTTTTGCTGTGAGGCGGTGGTGCTAACCACTCCAAAATAAATGAATAAATAAATAAATGACTCGATAAATAAATAAATATGCCATTAAACGTAGCAAAAATAATATTAAAAATAAATGTAGTCATTAATTAATTGATAAAATGTGACATAAATTGTTTTAATTTGCTGTTTTATTTATTTACCTTTGTATTAATTCCCTTATTTATTTAGTCTCCTGTTTAACTTACATTTTTATTTATTTATTTATTTATTTATGTATTTATTTGTATGAATTTTTTATTTATTTACCTATATATATTTATTTATTCATTTATTTTTGATTTTGACAGAGTCTGTCCTCCATAGGTTTTAACCCAGTTTTGTTATCCTAGCTGGGTCACTGTGCAGCTGTGTCTTTAAGCCGAGTCATGTGGTTGTTGGTCACTAAAACAAGATGATCACAATGATGTAATGATGATCTACATGATCAAGTGAAAGGAAAGAGCTTAGACCAGTAATGCGGAGGATAAAATGATTAACAGAAATTAGAGCATTTTAATTCAGTTGAGACAGAAATACCAAGATATTTGTACTAAATGAAAACGCTTTAAGACACTTTCATTTCATTTTTTTACTTGTGTGATTTTCTTTTATACGTATTTAATTAGCATTGTTGGAGGGAGTTTAAGACCCAAGATTTTCATTGACAATAACTGCTTCTGTGATTGTTGTGCATTTGATTATAACTTGAAAACCTGAAGTTTAAGTTTAGGTTAGGATGTAGTGAGGTTACAGAGTGTTTTCAAATTCAGTTGTAACACACTAGACCAATCAACAAGACAACAACGAGATATAACAGAGATTACAGATAATATTGCAGTCCTGACACTCAATCCAGCTTGTATGAAGCAACTTGCAGAAACTTCAGCACCCAACAGATGACTCTTCAGTCATAACCCGTTATCCACCATCTTTAATTGATCGTGGCAGCTCAGATCAGGCTGGGATTATGCTTTTGCAGAGATACAGGTAAATATCTTTGCAAACATACGCAGGGATTCTGCGAATCTCAACAACACGTAGTGCGGACCTGCACGTCATCCAACATCCTATTGAGAAGTTTTCTGGACTTTTTCCGTCAGAGTTTGGGTGTATATTTCAGCATAGTACTGCCACAAGTGATCTTCTAGCAGAGCAGAGGAATCAAAATTCCTCTTCAAGCCACTTAAAGGGACTGTTTGTAACTTCTTACACGTATAAATCGGGTCGGTGTTTCCTATGCGCGCTCACGTGTGGCCACACTGCTCCAACACAAACTACACGGAAGCACAAAAACTGCAAAGTTCTATCTAGTGAAGCCCGTCTGTTAAACAGGGTCAACTCTTCCTGCTCCAACCCCCCCGACCACAGCCAGAAGACACAGGGGAGACCGTAGCCCTGGTCTCCAGGGCCGGAGTCTCTGCTGTACTCTGCTTGCCTTCACTCACACGCCGCGCCGTTCTCACTCGCTCCACCTCTCACATGCATGCATGCACACTACACACTGCAGAAGACGGCAGTCTAAGGCAGGAAACACAGTATCAGCATTGATTCATGGAAAGACCTTCGTCTGGTCAGCTCACATTACTGCCAAGCAGCTGAAATATAGAGTGATATTGTGCTTTTAGCTGACGTGAGTCGCCTCACTATCTTGATCGATGCTCGTTGATGTCTATGTAGAGCGAGCACAAGCGCGAGCAACAGGACGCTGACTTTCATTGACTTAAAGGCCACAGGTATCGCTGTTAACAAGACATTTCTGATTCTTACAAACTGTCCCTTTAATATTGTTCCATCCATTTATGTTAACAAACCAAATTCTTTGATGCTTGTTACACGGACTTGTCTCTGGACTTGTCTCCGGACTTGTCTCCGGACTTGTCTCCGGACTTGTCTCCAGACTTGTCTCCGGACTTGTCTGGACTGAAATTGATTTCTGTTTCCTGATTTCTTCTATGTTTTTGCTCCACTGTAGTTTGCTAATTGTGACAAGTACATTACACTCCCAATATGTACAACTCTAAAAGAAACTCATAGATAGATAGATAGATAGATAGATAGATAGATAGTAACTTTATTGATCCCGAGGGACATTCAAGTTTCCAGCATCACAGTTGCACACATAGTGCAAAACATGTTAGTAAAAAGGCACAAATGTGTCCAAAAGACACTCGTGGACTTCCACTTATATGCAGCCCGTAGAAGTAGAATTCCACTTTAAGACGCCAAATACACACACAAACATTCTTGGTTTACAAATCCAAAAACAAGCCCCTTCCCGCTGTGCTGGTCTGTGGGTTAGGAAGGCGGCCCAGTTGGGACAAGGCTTGTGTTGACACATATTAGTGATTTATGTGGAGACAAACACATCCAAAGCCTACTGATGTTTAGAAAGCAGCGGCTCTGCTGAACAAGGCCAGTTAGGGGTCGGCAGTGGTCGCTGGTGCCAAAGCGTTCGCGGCCTGCTGCTGCTGAGTCAAGTTTTTGTGTGTGTGTGTGAGAGTTATACTTTGGAAGGCCTGCTGCAGCACATGCAGGGGGATATTTGGTGAGGACAGTGTGTATTGCTGACTTGTGTTTTTTACTGGCCAAGGTCAGAGGGAGAGTCTGCAGGACTCTGGCAGCCTACAGACTCCATGTTGAACTGAGGAGTCACCTGTTGACCCATGTGTACACACACACACACACACACACACACACACACACACACACACAGAGGCGTTCTCAGTTCAGTCATCTGCAAACAAAGACATGGGCCACCTCGGTCCATTTCGGGGGAAAATGTTGAAAACGGACTCCCACAGCAGATACGCCAGTTAGCTTTGATCGGAGCGTGAATTGGGGAAAGTCTCATATTTCCAGGAAGCAGAGGGGATTTATTTGGCCTAATGCTGATACTGGCTCAACTAACTGCTGTTTGTTTGTCCGCAGTTGGCACTCGTGGTATTGATGTTCAATAAAGGTTAAACAGAGTTGCACTGTACTTACTTTATTTCTATTCTTATTGATGTGTATTTATTTAATAGTGCAGGGATGATTCAGAGGACTGCCTGAGAGACTGGCTGATCTTTTTCATCATTAGCTTTTCTTCTGGAAGTGATTGTTAAACATTGACAAGTAGTTTTAATTGCACTTGGAAGGTGAGGATGTTTTGGATTGTTCCCACTTCTTCAAAGAGCCATATGAGGGTTAAGACTTGGTTTTAGGGTTAAGGTTAGAGTAAGCTTGTGTGACGTAAAACCATCATTTGGCACATGTGTAAATATGATCGGCAAACAATCTGTTATATGAGACTGATTGTCTGGTTACCGGTCAGGGCTGATCAGCTGACAACTGGCCAGTTTCCATCAGCTGCAGATCAGTCGGTGCTTCGCTATGGCAACTATTTTGATAATTGAATACTTGTTTTAGTTGTTCTTCAAGTTAAACTGTGAAACATTTGTAGGTTCCAGCTGCTCAAATGTGAATATTTGCTCCTTTTCTTTATCATATGTAGTTGTGAATGGAATATATTTGTCTGTTGGTCTTTTGATCTGATTAAACAAGATTCAAACAACTAAATTGTCTATCACATAATGATAGAAAACTATCTTAGGTTAGGAAACCACCCATGAAACACTCACATAGAATCACATTAATACACAAACAATTCAGTAAATATATAAGAGTAGGTATGCAAAGCAGCATTCGAAAGTTGTGAAAATGGATATTGCAGCGTGAATGAAAGACTTTTCTTTTTGGCCACAGTGCTCTGAAGCGGCTGCCTGAATGGAATAGCTGAAGCAATTTGAAGACTTTGCAGATCTACTGATAAGGAGGAAAATACTAATTTGTCAAAGCCCTAATGCTAATGAACGCAGAGAGGTTGTAGATGTAGTGAGAGGTGCATTAAAGGAGAGTTTAAGTGTAGTGACCTCTGAGCTGCAGCAGGCCAACAGACTTGCTTTGCCAGTTTGACCTTGTTGTGTCTGTGTGAGTGTTGCATCATAAATTTCTATCTGTGTAACAAGGAGATATAACGTGGCTTCAGTTTTTTAGAAAGGTCTAGTTCATGCAGTTACTGTATGTGATACATCTGCAGATGGTGATCTGTGTATCCAACAGCTCTGTCCCCTGTTTCAGGTCTACGGTGCTGCCATTCAGTTCTACGAGCCCTTCCCGCTGGAGTGTCTGACTGATCAGCAGCGCTCCCAGCTGGGTCTCCTGAGCCCGGATCCACATAAACCCTCCTCCTCCAGCCGTACGGGGACGGCCACCAGCAGCTCCACTAACAGCACCACCACAACCCCACGCTCCGTCTACACCAACAAGTGTATCTGTATGCTCTCCCACTGGCCCTTCTTTGATGCTTTCCGCAAGTTCCTCACATTCCTCTATCGCTACTCCATCTCCGGCCCCCATGCCCTGCCTATTGAGAAGTGAGTTCTCTTTTTATTCTCTTACTTTCACCATTTTATGCTCTGTTGAGTTCTTGCTAATTGTTAAATTTTACACATTGCGAAGTGGGAGGAGCCACTGGTTCCAGAAGTGTCTTAATCCCATTCTGTATTCACATTTCAAACAATGTCTTTAATGTTAATGGACATAGAAATACAGAACTCTTCCAGATCATATAGGTTTATTGGTGTCTTCAAATGAGGTTGTGTTTACCTTGTTCACGAGAAGAGTCCATATGAACCCCCCCCCCTTGTGGTATTCACAATCTCTTAAGTGGAAAGTTTCTGAAAGTTTACGAGTTGTGACATGTTTGTTGACGTTGTTAGAAATGGTGGAGGCGATGGAAGTTCATTTTTCGGTGCATAATAACTTAATATATTGTAATTTTAGTTGTATATTGTTTTTCTTCATAATTTTATAATATGTTTGAGGAAAATGTTGATATTCCCAACGGCCTCATCTTTTTCCTCTGTCATTATGTCTTTGTATTTCCTGCATTATGTTACCGGCTTGATAGCGTGCTAAATTGTTAGCCTCTGTGGCTTCTAGATGCCGACAGTAACGTTAATATTGACGTTGCTTAGCGGCGGTGTTCTCATAACTTAAACACTTGAAGCATATAGAAATGCAAGTCTATTTACCATTTACTAAAAGTTCTAACCACCAATTTGAATTACTTCAACTTTATTTCAGAGAAATCCGGTTTTGTGTGTGACTTTAGCATGGCGAATGGGTCTAAATACTGCAGTACCTATGAGCCTCGGCCGCTGTTTCTATGGAGAAGAGGCCAGTCAGATGCTTCGTTGTTGCACCGTAGTTACTCAGTTAATAAAAAATCAACCCAGACTCTAAAAGTAAATATATTTAAGCTGCTAATCTTACATTTTTGTTAGCGGTGCATGTCACAGAATGTTAAGCTTGTGATTGGATATTTCTTGCCAAAATGCATCCTTAAAGGGTAACTTCTGTATTTTTCGACCTGAACCCTATTTTCCCATATTATTGTGTCTAAGTGACTAATGGGGACAACAATTTTTTAAATTGGTCCAGTATTGATTAAGGAAGAGCACTTTTGACGGCAGGATTACAATCCTAATTGGATTTGGATTGTAATCCTTCTGGGCAATTCTGCACCGTCAATGTACGTTCATTAAAAGTGCTTGTTTTCACCTCTGACAGGCTTAGATTGTTATTCTACGTGTCTGACAACATTGTAGAAAGGACCCTACAGAGAAATCCAATGTTTTTCTTACCTTTCACTTGATCCAGTCTGTTTGTTATGTGTCCAAGTCCCACTCAAGGAGAAGTCTCATTGTGAAATCTCACAAGAGGGTTAGACCTCATCCACTTTATTGAAATCATCTAAATATTCAGCCATGACATTGAAAATTTTTCTAGATAACACTAAGCTACGCTTTCTGTACTCCAACACAACAAACTCTGTCAGCACCGGTGCCCAGTGGCACTCCGCTCTCCAACTCTCACTCACGTTTCCACCGTTGTCTTCTGGCAACAAGTCACCCTGCGCCTTACAGAATGAGACTTCTCCTTGAGCGGGATTTGGACACAATGACGAACAGACCGGATCAAGTGTAAGGTAAGAAAAAGGTTTTATTCTCTGTAGGATCCTTTTCATAATGTTGTCAGACACTTAAAATAACAATCTGAGCCTGTCAGTGGCAAAAACAAGAACTTTTAGTTTAGCGGCTGCCATTTGCATGGGAAACGTGAAAACGTGAAAAATCCTTAAGTTCCCCTTTAACTTCTCACCCTAAGTTTTTATGTACACAGCAGTGGGCTCTGGCTCTGAAAAGTGAATCCTGAAGTGCCTTAAACTTGCATTCTTTCTAACAGCCAGCAGGGGGCGACTCCTCTGGTTGTATAGAAGTCTATGAGAAAAGGAGCCTACTTCTCTCTTGATTTATTACCTCAGTAAACATTGTAAACATTAGTTTATGGTCTCAATCACTAGTTTCAAGTCTTCTTCAATACAGCATGATGTTCATTTAGTAAATGATGGTCCCATTTAGAGTCACATAGACGATCAATGCTGTAGAAGTGCTCCAACTGTGAGTCACGTAACCTTGTCTATGGGAAAAATGAATGGGACTTTTACTTGTGGAACCAGGGGCGCCTGAAATAGCTCTTCCCATTTTGCAACTCTATTATTTCAGACAATTTATTCTGTTGAAATGCTGCCTGATAATTACCTGATAATTAATAATAAGTCCCATTCGGACGGGATTTAAATCCCTGACCAGTGTAGGTAATGTTAAAATCTCCCCACCTCCCCTTGACAAATAAAAGGGTCCGAATGGGGTTTAAAACAGATATGTTAGTTTTTTGTTGACAAAACTGCAACATTCCTGTACAGCAATGTACTATATGGTGTCAGCCTTACTAAATCTAAAAAGGAGATATCAATATGTGATATGCATTGCAACTGAGGGACTGACAGCAAAGCCTGATGTTTAATGTTGATGTTGTAGTTGAAATGTTTTCCATCTGAACACCAGAAGTGTCTTGGTGTTTGCGAATGTTACGTGTGGGTAACAATACACCAAATAACAAAATAGGTCCAGAAATGCAAAATCCATCACCTATACCATTCTCTCAAGTTGTTTTAGGTCATATATTTACTGCAGTCTGACAGAGGACTCATTCTTTTCATGTTTTACTGCTGCTCATATCTCTTACCCGTCTGAGAGGGGTGCATTGACGGATTATTCAGCCGCCAACTGCTGTTATTTTTGGCCTCACATCCCCGTTATTCTTCTTCTTCCCAGGCACATCTCTCATTTTATGCACAAAGTTCCCTTCCCTTCCTCTCAGAGGCCTCGCATCCTGGTGCAGGTAAGTTTAAGTTGCAATAGTAATGTGAATGTTTGCTGCATAGGGTGCATGTTATAAATGGGTATTGTTGTTTTCTGAAGCTGTTTAGGATTGACTGTGGGGTGCAGCAATTTAGCGTCCTCCATTATGGATTCATATTTCAATGATTCAGTGCAGGCGTTTGTTTGCTCGGTTGGTTTTATCTCACTTTCCAGCTTTTCTGCAGCTTTCCCCTCATGACAGCCTGATGTTGAGCCAGCCAGTATCTTCTCCTTTACCGCTCAGGTAAGAGCAGCTGCACACACACTTTTCTGCTGATATATGACTGCACTTTTTTGTGTTAAAATGTGAAGGAATTATGTATTTTGTTACTGACTGTCCCAATGATGCAGTGTATATACACTAGCGTTCAAAAGTTAATGATGTCCTTCCACAAAAGCTTGATTGTGTCCAGTCAGATGTCTGAGAAGACTACTCTATGTTTGAATGGTCTTTCATGCTTGGAGGTCGCAGAAAGTCCTCTTTACAAATGGATATTGTTTCGTTTTGTACATGGAGAACAAAACGCTGTACAATGGTTCAACCAGACTGACAAAATGAAAGGGCAGAAAGAGACAAAGATCCCCTTCAGCAACAGTTGAATAAGAGTGGAAGAAATCATCATTCATTTGTAAAAGAAACATGAAGCTGAGCATCAAAATGTGTGCAGATTGAAACAGGAACAGGTTCCTGTTTCAGTGTCAACGTCAAAATAATGCAGCCTAGAACCAGCTCAAATTAACAGCTGTAACATATTGCTTCAGCAAACTCTTTTTCACACTTCACAATAGAAATAGAAGGGTAGTCTAGGGTTAGCAATAAGTACAGGAAGAAAATTGATTCACCTATACAAGGGGTTTCCAACACGTCGCTCGCGACCAGTAGCTCATGACCTGTTTCTGAGTCGCTCGCCAAAGGTTCAAAGAATATTTAATAGTGATGTGTCGATCGCGAATGAGCCGGCTCTTTTAAGTGAACGATGGAAGCCGGCTCCCGTCTGAGAGCCGTTTTAAAAAAAAATGAATTCAAGGCAGAATGATAGGATGATCTTCTCCGCGCCACGGGCACTCCATGCACTGACTGTGACTGAATGTTGTGTTAATGATGTGCGTGCCGTGCCAGTGATGACAGACAAGGATCATACCATCAAGCAGGGAGTGGCGGGGGTGGTCTACTCTACAGGTACAGAGCAGGAGGGAGAGGAGGAGAGAAAGAGAGAGGAGTTTGGTGCGGTGCGCTAATAGCAGACCAAAGGAGTGACAGTCGGAAACGAAGCAGCATCTGGATTAATTAACTTAATTTAAGTGATATATGTGCACACATACTAATCATAGGTCAAAACAGCGCTGAATTTGGCTGAATTCTAAAAGGCAGAAGTGGTAAAACGAAGAGCAGTGCAATGAGTCGGTTGATTTCAGCGATACGGCCCAGCTGGCTTGCTTGAATGTCATAAAATCTAAGTTTAGAACAATACTGACAGATGAACATTTAAATGATACATTTGAATGATGTTCATAAGAGTGAACCTAAGTGGATCCACTCCAGCAGACACCTGTCTTATTGACTCCATGCAGCGCCAGTCATCTCACTAACTGTTAAAGACTGAATGCATGTACTACATGCATGTGAACTACAGATGATGAAGGGAATGAGAAGGGAAGTGATGTGATGCAGTGATATGTGGACAGACAGTAAAAAAAGTAACAACATAGTTTTGTTTTCTATGACATTAATGTGATGTGAATGTAATAGTGTGAGCTTGACACATTGAAAATGTAAAGAAATGCATACAGAAAAAAAAACATGCACATGCTGCTGAATTTAAGATGTTGATGATGTCAAAATGTGAGTGTTGGATATCAACACATTCTAAATGTTCACACAAAAGAAGCTTATTCAGCTGGTTTGGGTGGAGCTGAGCGATGTGAATAAATGTTATTAATAATATAAAATATGAGGAGCTCTCGGACACTTTCATTTAGTCAAAGTAGCTCTCAGAGGAAAAAAGGTTGGAGACCCCTGGTCTATACTGTATATCGCTATAAGCTATATAGTTATAGCTATAGCTTATAGCGATATATACTTTTTTCGACTTTGAATCAATATATTTGCTTCATCTGAGTCTATGTGGAGGTAGAGTAGTTACCGCTTTTATTGTTGTAGTCTGAGTAACGCGACGTTGTACGCCTTTCAATAACCAAAACAAAGCCGCTGTGAGCCCAGACGAGAAAGCAGCAAACGGTGGAGGGTCAGCGTGGATACGACCTGCACCCTCCCATGTTAAATCCAACGTGATAAACACTACACATCCAGTTAAGGATGGAAACACTTTGGGTTTCACACATTGAAGGAACAGTAATTGGTCAAGCCGGCCGTCACTCTCATCTCAAATCAGCCGACGCTACAACTGTAGAGCACCCATATACTGACATTTCTGTTAAATGCATTCAAATGGCCCGATGGAGCTGACCATGGATGGATAAAGAGAACGGAGCTGACGGGAGAGCTAGCAATGGATTTGGGGAAGTTAGTGGAAGTAACAAATATCACAATAAATCGTAATATCGAATCGCAATACTTAGAAAAATCTTAACGAATCGGCACCCAAGTATCGTGATAGTATGGAATCAGGAGATAGGTGTATTGTCCCAACCCTAGTTAGCACTATTGGAATATCAGCTGAACATACTATGGACTGACAAATCCCAGTTTAAACCTCTTCAATCTAACCACTGAGTAGACTGCAGAGGTGCCAGAGAAAAAACAACTAACTCTATCAGTTTCACCATCGTGGTTCAATAACGATCGAGGGTCGCTGATGCTTTTCTGGACCGGAAAACAAATCCAACATCCAAGCTCAACAGTATTCTCCTCTGTCATGCAACACTATGGGGACATGGACTAAATGGAAGTTTGAGTCATTTCATTCTTCTTCTTTTGGCGTCAATTTGCCATCTGAATTATTCTGTTTTTATACTATAATTATACTGTTGTATCTGTTTATGATCAAATAGTTATTATTGAATGAAAGAAGAAATACATCAATATAACAGCTGATTACAAACGTTTTAATGATAGTGTATGTACATAGCAACATAGTTCACATACCATATTTGTTTCAATCTTGGAGAATTTCCGATGATTTGTAAGACTGGTATGTTGAAATCAGTTTGATACATGTACAATGAGAAAAAATAGTTTTTAAATACAGTATATCATCCATATATATATATATTATCCATTTTGAGCTCCCTTCATACACTATACAATATTCACAATATTATTAGTCTGAAGATTATTTTTGAACCCAAAATATGTTCAAGGGCCAGAAAAGGTTCTAGGTATCAGCGATATTGTACATTTTTATTGTGTTTTTCGTAGTGGCGGCCGATTTTCCACGCTGCTCCAGAACCTCGGACCAGAGAACGCCGTCACCTTACTGGTGTTTGCTGTCACTGAACATAAGATCCTGGTCCACTCGCTACGACCCGCCGTTTTGACCAGCGTCACTGAAGCTCTGGTGTCTGTAAGTTACTGCTCATTTATTGCCCCCTTGCCATATTGGCTTCACACTCTGCCATCCTCTTCTAATGTCTAATATGGTTGTTAAAGTCACTGCGTTGATCACTATTGTTTGTGGAAACAGGCAGCTAAAGTCATAAATTGTGTTTGAAGTGAGGGATTTTTGGTTCTAAGCAGAATGTCGTCTTCAACCTATTTTATTTACATCATTAGATGTAGAGCTGCGCAATATGGCAAAAATCTTCTATCACGATATACAGTAGGTCATTTCATATCTCGATATATATGACAATATAACATCTTTTCTGTTAGTTCATCATGAAATAACCACATGCTAAAGCCTGTTTTTGTATACTCCCGTGTGAATTAAATACTTGACAACTAAAATGTACTGAGGATTTTCTCATTTAATCAAGAACTTTAGTGCAAAATTAACATAACTGTTTCAAGAGAAATAAAAATATTTCCAGTTATACAGTGACAATGTTAACATGCGTGCACACAAATACAGAGTAATCAGATTCAGACAATAGCTTGGTTTTGCTGATTTGATTTAGTTTGTCCTTGTTATTATCAATTTAGACAACATAATTGTGTACCATGATATCTCAATATATGATTTCATCATGATACGATTCCATTGAGAGACGATAAATTATCATATTGAATTATTGCCCAGCCCATAGTAGGCTCAACTATACTGCTAACCATACTGTTTACCTCTTTGAAATCATTCTAATAAACCTGCAAAATGTAACAAGGGATTCATCGCTTCCTTTTCATCTCACTTTATCTTTCTCATCTTCAGATGATCTTCCCGTTCCACTGGCCGTGCCCATATATTCCTCTGTGCCCGCTGGCGTTGGCTGACGTTTTGAGCGCCCCCTGTCCGTTCATTGTGGGAGTAGACTCTCGCTACTTTGACCTTTATGACCCCCCACCAGACGTGAGCTGCGTGGACCTGGACACAAACACCATCTTCCAGTGAGCACAATACACAAGAGCCTTCCCATTGCTGTTTAGGCAATATATTTTTTCCAACTGCTGTTTTTGTCATGAATGTTTCACCCAGAACGCAAATAATACGCTGTTAAAATGCAATGTAATTTTTTTTTCAAACAATCATGTTGTGCGGAACAGACATATTCAAAACGTACACTATAGTGTACAGCAACACGAAGGCTCCATACTCCATGACGGCAAACTTCATTACTCTTTTCAACCTTGACAAAAGCACCGCAGACCAGATCCACTCCTTCTGTTCTTACCTTTCGCAATAAAAGCCCAATACATATACACTGTGTAACTTTTTACCAGAGGAAAAATCACTCCGAGCATTTCGCTAAATGGAAACTCAATAAAATAGCTGACAGTAGTTTTTTATACAACAATTTACTTCAGACAGACTGCCAGACGCTACTCTGGGTCAGTAGGATCTTGGTAGTTGGTCCTGGTATTTGAATCTTTTATTAAAAAAGTGTTGCAACTGTTGGAAATTCACATCGCTGCCGGTATGAATAGTTTTGATGCGAAATATTTGCAGGCGAGTATTTTGCATTTTCGTGTTGTTAATGGCTACGCCCCCGGTGTGTAAAGGCCTTTTAATCCGTCTTTGATACTCAATTGCCTTCTCATGATGAGTATTGAAAGGATTAACTACAGCTAGGGCAGTGAGCCGCACATATACTGTACAGCACTTCCAGCCAAGAGCTCAACATCATTCCCTTTGCTGAACCTTGTTTTCAAGACCACATCACTGCCAGGTGTTCTATGTTTAGAGACCAGGCCGTTTTCCTGGAGCCTGGGTGGAAATGATTATCTTTGTAGTGTCGTACTCCTTTTAATATGAAGAAAATGCATTTTTCTGATGACTCAGCGTAAGGTCAGTAGTGGTGCACATAATGTTTTGGCCTCATCACCAGCCAGACAGCATTAGGGTGGTCTGACCTCCGCTGGTCTGACTGCTGTCCATGTTGGTTTTGGCCCCTTCAGTCTCTCCACAGCTCACTGTACGCTTCTGTTTTTTCAGCAATGAAGATAAGCGAGCCCTCACATGGAAGATCCTGCCAAAGAAAGCCTGTAAAAACCTGATGAATGTGCTGAGCAATCTCCACCAGCAGCTGGTTGATGGTGAGTTCTGAGCTGATAAGACAAATGATTGTAAAAATGTGTGTTGATTTTGTTGTATCGGTGTCATGATCAGTCCTGCATGTAAATGCACTTTCAGCAAACGTTTCCACTCAGTGGTTCTTTTTATTTTGTGTTCAGTTGAATAGAAGGAGTCACTTTTTCAAAAAGTTCAAATTCAAACAAATTCAAAGGCATAATTTGAACAAACCCCTTAAGGGTATTGCATCTTCTTAGGGTGTTTTCACACTTGGTCTCTTTCAGCCCTCCAAACAAACTCGGAGCAATTAGTCAACACTCCAAAAGAAGTCCAACCCCTCTGACACGAACCAAAATCAGACCTCCTCAGGAGGTGGTCTAAGTATAGTTCGCTTGAAGTCGGCGTTTTGGTTCGCTTAACCTGTACATTGTGAACAGAAAGTGTTCCGGGTTCACTTTAGGGATGTCACAAGAACCGATACATCAGTACCAAGTCGATGCAAATATTCTGAAGACGTGACGGTACTCGTTTTTCTACAGTACCGCAGTACCGCATGTACTGTCGAGGCTCAAGACTAATGCAGCATGGGACAAAAGAAATGTGTTTGGATTTCGGCGAGAAACTTGAATAAAAACAGTTGTTTGTTGGAGAAAGTACCGAGTCCCTTTTCTGTTGGTTCACTCTTTGGTCCGCTTTAAAAAGACTGAGTTTGGTTCGTTTAAAAAGGACAATATGTGAAAACACCCTTAGACTATATTTCTACCTTTTCTGACCTTCTGTGTAGTGCTGACCGATAAATCGTATTTTCATCGTCATCACAATATGAAGATGCGCGGTAAACACATCGCAAAAGACTGCCTGAAACTCGATGATTAAGAAAAATCATTATATGAAGGGATGGTTACCAAAACCCGGTATTAAACGGGTCCCAGTCCCAAAGACCGTAACGTTAATATTTATTATCACGCTGCATCCTCTCCTCTGCTCTGTGTCGGGGCTGTGGAAGAGTTCTCCATGCACGCTAGCACACACGCATGGACGCACGCTTGCACGCATGCACGCATGCACGCATGCACGCATGCACGCATGCACGCATGCACACAGCCCAGCCTCATATCAATACACCTGTTCAACAAGCATAAACATGATTTACACATGTAGAAAAGCAATATTTCAATCTGCTCTGTCCGCAGTCTCTCATCCACATGTTTACACACGCACAGTGCAGTAGCTCGGCTGATAGCCAATTGTTACAAACAATTGTAAGCTATTTTGTTGTGTTGCCTTTTAGTGAAGGCTCTGAGTGACTTTAGTTCCCTCTAGTAAGAAGTGTTCCAGTGTATGTGTCCAGTGGTTTATTGTGAAGCGGTGATGTTGACGAGGTTGGAGGTCGTCTTGCTGCAGACTACAGAGCTTCCGTGTTATTATCTTAAAGTATAGGTACAACATAACCCTCTGCTACACGAGCTAAAAGTAAAGCTGTCTGTCTGTAGTCTGACTGTTTAACTTAGTTTGCCACGTATCTCAAAATGTTGTAAACTCATCAGCTGGCTGAGACAAAGCAGCCCCTCCTCCCTCTAGCAGCAGTACCTGCAGGCAGTGAATGACATCATCAGAGGGAGGAGGAAACACTGATACCAACTCATGTCTGTGTTCTTCAGTCTTTCTTAACTTCACTCAGGAATATTATTTATTTGAATATGGATTGTGGATTGTATGACTTTGCTCTTGTAAACATTACTGTTGCTGCTCTAGAAACAACATTTAGCCGAATTATATTTAAAATATTCATTTCTAATCCGGTTCTGAATTCAAAGACAACCAGGCTGACATAAGTATAGCTAATATTCACACTTCAATATTTGTTTATTTATTGTAAGTCATATTGTCATTGCAATATTGAACAATGATATCGCACATCGCAGACTTTCCTCATATTGTGGCAGCCTACTTCGGTGTAATCAAAAAAGAAAAGAAAATCACAGTGTGTTGTGCTTCATTCATCAGAATCAGAAAATTGAATAAATGAATTTTTGGATTCAGTGAAGTTGAAAATCTACCCAGTTTCTGCCACAAGTGCTGAATATTGATCTATAATATTGATCTATTTAAGCCTCATGGACTTCAGGAAACACTGATTTTTCTTTAGTTTAGTTGTCCTAATAATGTAAGTCTGGTCCTCATTTGCAATACGAATACTTCCTTAAAGCTGGGCTCTGACCTCTTAATACATATCCTTTGATCAGAACGGCTTCATCAAAATACAAAAGATGGAATATTTTCAGTAGCAGGTATTATGATTCAACCTTTATGTTGACATGTAGAGATTTT